>NW_020799143.1:7486399-7490915 GCF_003259725.1 Athene cunicularia
CCCCCCCCCCATCTTTTCCTCGAAAGATATTTGTGAAAATTGTGTTCCAAAGAGAAGTGTGTGTACATCAAGAGATAAAGACGTTAAATAGAAAGTGACAGGATCAAGAAAATTCAGAGGACATCTCTAAGGTGTGATGGAGAAGTTTGCTGAGGAGACCCTTTGAGGTAATGTTTAAAATAATTGATAGAGTAATCATTCTGCAACTGGATGTGCAGCAGAGGAATAAGGGTCATAAATCACATTAAGTGGCGTTTACAAGAAAAATCATTAGACTAAACAATACAAAATCACTCAAAATAATTCAGTATGTAAGCAATGAGGGACAGAAAGCACGCAGCAGAAATACTACTTGTTAAATTAAACTCCACATAATGGAGTTTCAGATGGCCCTGCTTGGCCTCTTAGTGAGAAATGTTGAAAGCATTTCAGATCATGTCCTTTATAGCAAGTTATTATAGTGTGAAATTGCTAGGCCTTTTGTAGGGCACCTGTAGTGCTGACAGGAATTGGGTTATACTGAAGGGAAATATATTTTTCCTATGTTTTATGTATAGACAGCTAAGGAAACACTGCTAGGAAAGCCATTCTGTCATGGCCCTAATACAGCACCAGCACAGACATAACAAAGCCTCTGAGAATCAACTGTTCTCTATCTAGTTCAGCATATTATGCTTTCATTTCGATGAGGGATTGAAGAATCAGGTCACTGCAGCTCCCCTGGATTTTCCATTATGAGGAGGAAATGCAGCTGCTCTGGGTTCTTGAGAGGCTCTGAGGCTGCACGTGCACTGCTGGCTCAATGTCGGGTGCAAAGCTCTGGGATTCACACCCCATGACAGTGATCTGGTAGCTGAAGGAGAAAATCAGGAATCAAAGCTGAGGTCAACAAGGACTGGGAAGGCCTCTGGGGGTGTCAAGTGGGTGGGCAGTACTTTAAAATGATTGACTCTGAAACATTTACCTTTCCCACAGTATCTTGCATGTTTTAATGTTCTGGGGCTTATGCATTTTTCTTTCCTCAATTTTTCTATGACTAAGACATAATTGCTTAATCAATACAATAAAATAATGTTATAGAAACCCATTCTGTGTAATACAGAAAAAAGATTTCCCCATGAAAATTTTCATCCAATAGTACCAGTTAAAAATGAAAAAGAAAATAAAATTATATTGAGTGTGAAATACAAGGGGGGAGTATACATAACATGATTGATAGGAGGGGAAAAAATATTTTCTTAAGAGTAACAGGAATTCAATTACTGTAAAATAGATGGAGAAATTTTCTTGACAGTGTTCAATTCATTCTGTATTAGATGATTTTGTATGTACCCTGTTAGCAGTTATCATGACTAAAGAGCTCAATAAAGCTTTGTAGGGAATTTCCAAAGGCACTTGTGGGAAATAGCCCCCCAAATCAGCAAATCCCAGGAAGGTGTGGATATCCCATGTTCTTGTATTGTGAAGATTCCAGGTGTCAGATCTGTTTCTTGCGCGGACACAGGTCCTTTTGGAAATGGAGCTAGGGGCTACAGTACCTTGAAAGGAGGACCTAGGGTCTCCTCTGTTTAGATTTGAGTATCACAACTGCACTGCCCAAACCAGCAGCCTGGTAATCAACAACTGGTTTTCATAGGTAGGAACACAATCCTGAAAGAAGTTGTTTGAGCTCTGTGGAGGTGCAAGGCATTCAATACTTGTTGGCTAACAGTTTTGCAGAATTTTCTAGAAAAGAAAGGATTTGGTGCAAAATGTGACAAATGCATATAAAAACTGACGTGATTAACACAGCCATTGATTACTTCCAGTTGAGCTGAATCTTTACTTCTCAGTAGCACTTAAAAATGCTGTGCTTCTCATCTAGTAGTTAAGAGCCACTTCCTCCAGAGCTGGTTATATGCAGTTTTGAATATAAACATAATATCTTCCACCAAGAGGGGTGGAAGTTACTTTTCATTGTACCTGCTAGGTTAAAAGTTTTGTCTAGATTGTAAAGAAAACATTAGTAAAAAAATTATGTCTGATGGAGGCTGACTTTTCCTGAGCAGTATCTAAGACAGCTGAATACATGAAGGAAATATGTGGGTCACTGTTCACAGCAGAAAGATGAAAATATCTTTCTTTGTGAAGGCTTTTTATGAAAACACATTTGAGCTTGAAGATGGACACCAGATCCAACGCTTATTACTGATCAACATGAAGATTTAGGAAGTGGTAAAGATTACATGAGGGTAACATTTCTCTCTCACCCTTATGGACTACCTATTTCACTTCCTTAACCTTTCTCCAAAGTGTTTGTTGAGCAATTTTACAGGAACCACAAGTAAGGTTCATCATTAAATGATATAGAAAGGGATAGTATTTCAGCTAAAAAAGGTGATGAAGTTAGTAGAGGCCCAGGGGGTTAATAGTTCTTTCTCTTACTAGGTTTTTGTGTTGATTAGGTCTTTAATGGGGCATTATGTTTGAAAAGTGACAGGACTTCTATGTAGCAGGCAGAAAGGTTCTTTGCTGAGGCTTCTGGACATAACCAGGATTTTGTGACTCCTTCTGACTTGTAGTTTCTCCGATTAATGCTTGGGTAACTTCATGGCACAGACTGTCCCTAAATTCACATGCAGTCATAAAGCTGGGTGTGGACTATGTTTCCAGGCTCATGATATTACTTGCTATTTTGAAATGACCAGTAGAAAGCAGAGGACAGCTAAGTACTGTTATGTTACAAAGTGAAGATAATTGCAAGTGTGGGGTAATCTGTTTTTTTTTAAAAAAATCCCATCCCCTAGTTGATGACCTCTGAGGACAATGTCAGTGAAATGTAACTTCCTCTGAAAAGGATTAGGTCAGATACAACAGAGTATTACCATCCTTTAGTTTACTATGTTTAGGGCTTCGACTGTAGAGCTGAAGAATTTCATAGACATTCAGCAGAAACTATACTAGGAACAGATTAAAGCAGTTTTGTCAAAAAAAAAAGAAAAATATATTAGAATATTCTTAAGAAAAAACATTCTTAAGTTTAAATGCATGCCAAAACTGAATTAATTTATTTGGAAATAAAACTACACTAACTGCAAAAAGATCTTATTTTAGAAATGGCCATGTATGTTCTTTGTAGAAAAACTGGCTATGCATGTAAAAGGAGGAAAAAAGAATAGTTCCCATTTTTTGAGAAAAGATTGATTGAATGAGTTGATGAGGGAGAACAGTCACCAACAGTTTGATATTCACTAGAAACCTTTTTCTTCCCAAGAGAAACTGTTCAGCCTGGGATCTTTGTTTTTGTGCTTCCTTTCCCACAAATCCTACTCAAAGTTTCTCTTAGTACTGTCAATCCCAGACAAAACTTTACAGAAGATCTTCACTGGCACAGTTTAGCTGAGAAGAACACTGCAGTTAGAAATTACTTAGGTGAGGGAAAGGCAAAACTCTAAGCTAATTATTCCTTGTCCTTAATCAGCGTGTCCCACCTGCAGGATACCTGCCATGGTGATCTCGGCATTAGCAGCATATTGAACAAATGTTGAGAAAATAAAAGGATACATCTTCTTTTATCAACAGCCTTAGGATCTGGCAATCAGCTCAGTGCACTTGGAGCAAGGCCCTGTCATCTCTCTGAGTATTCAGTGAAATTTCTAAGACCTCTGCTGGATTCGATATAGCATGGTTCATGGAGTGAAAAGTTACATCTTCTGGTGATGTGTGAAATGAATTTTGCCCTGGTTCTCCACTCAGTAAGAGTCTATTAGCTCCAGGGTTGTCCCTGTTGGAGGCTCCAGTACTGAAATCTGAATAGGTGCAAAGTCTGAAATGTAGTTCTGCCTCTACAGGGCAATTGCAGCTGCACAATTTAGAGAAGCCACAACAGGTGCGTGGTGCCTGCTTATAAGAGCAATAAAGGAGGTCCGGCTCAATCTGTCTCACACGTCACCAAATGGTCCATCTTTGTGTGTGTACATATCCTACAGCAAACCCTTTGGAATAACACCTAGTATTAATATTAGTTGTTACAGTGTAGAAATTATCTTGAAAATTTAAGTATACTGTTATTTTGCCATGCTTTCTTCTCCCTCACAAAAATCACTTGATCTAATTTTTACCCCAGGATATTTTATATAAAAACCCTGTTAAACTGAAACTCCTAGCACAGAAATGTAGCAGACAGTGTATGACTTGCGATTTCAGCAGCACTGCCATGAGCATTTCTCCTTTGAGATTAAATAACCACATTAGAATTTTAAAAAACATAAGTGAAGGTAGAGGTCTGTTTTTATTTTTATCATGACGTGTACTTTATTCTGAAATCTTCTGACAGCCATGTTTCATGCAACCTTCCAATGTGATAAACAGTTCAATTAATTGCTGTCCTGAAAGTCATTCAATGCAAGAACAGAGCATTCATCTCTATCTCACCTCATTTCCATAATCCTTTTTAGCACCTAATGCATAATAGAAAAAAAAAAATATTTCAAACAATTTATCTAGTCATATAGCACTCACCCCCCCCCTCCCCCCC
>NW_020799143.1:7490965-7506229 GCF_003259725.1 Athene cunicularia
AGCCCCCGGCATTTGGCCTTATGGAAACTCCTCCAGTTGGCCTCAGCCCATGGCTCCAGCCTGTCCAGGTCTCTCTGCAGAGCCTCCCTACCCTCGAGCAGATCAACACTCCCACCCAACCTGGGGACATCTGCAAACTTACTGAGGGTGCACTCGATCCCCTCGTCAGGATCATCTATAAAGATGTTGAACAGGAGTGGCCCCAAAACCCAGCCCTGGGGGACACCACTCGTGACCGGCCACCAGCTGGATTTAACTCTGTTCACCACAACTCTTTGTCCCAGCCATTCAGACAGTTTTTTACCCAGCAAAGCGTGTGCCCATCCAAGACTCAAGCAGCCAGTCACATACTTATAGAAGTATGTCTTCTCTTACAGCACCTGGGCACTGTCTGCTCCTAAGCCATTAACACTTCCTTCTTAAAGAGCACCCAGCCTTACTGGGCCCCTGTACCCTTCAGAATTGTCTCCCAGGGGATCCTTTCAAGCAGGTGCCTAAACAAGTCAAAGCCAGGCCTTTGGAAGTCTAGGATGTCAGTTCTGCCGCCCCCTATCCTGACCTCTCTAAGAATAGAGAATTCTATTATTTCATGATTGCTGTGCCCTAGTCAGCCTCCAACCGCTATTTTATCCACCAGTCCTTCTCTGTTCACAAAGAGGAGATCCAGCAGGGCACCTTCTCTGTTCGGTTCACTCACCAGCTGCATCAGGAAGTTGTCTCCCACACATTCCAGGAATCTGCGGGACTGGTCCCACTCTGCTGTGTTGCATTTCCAGCAGATGTCTGGGAAGTTAAAGTCTTCCACAAGAACAAGGGCAAGCGATTGTGAGATTTCTCCTAAGTGCCTATAGAATATTTCATTCACCTCTCTCTCCCGGGTGAGTGGCCTACAGCAGACTCCTACTATAACATCTGCCCTGTGGCCTTCCACCCGATTCTAATGCAAAACACTCCACCGTTTCTTCACTACACTTGTGCTCAAAAGCAATCATAACAGCCCCTAACATACAGCACCATCCCACCACCTCTCCTTCCTTGTCTATCCCTCCTAAAGAGGGAACCATCAGCTGGTGCACTCCTGTCATGGGAGATATCCCACTATGTTTCTGTAATAGCAACAACATCATAATTTTCCTGTTTCATCATGGCTTGAAGTTCCTTCTGTTTATTACCCATGCTGTGTGCATTGGTATACATGCACTTCAGATGGGCTGATGTTTTGCCCCCTTCCCTCTTCAAATCTAGTTTAAAGCTCTGTCAATGAGCCCAGATGATTCCTGCACCAAGATCCTCTTCCCCCTCTGGGACAGGTGCATCCCATCTGATGCCAAATGTCTACCAACCCATGATTGAAAAGATGTGTATAAGAGACAGGATTTATCCTCTAGATGAATGCTTTACTCTTTAATTACTTTAGGGGGATCTTAACAGAGATATGAATAATCCAGCAAAAAGATGGTTCCATTCCTACAGCTACATCTTCTGTGGTCAGCATCTGATTTTCTAACACTTGCCAGATGCTTGCTGATGAGTATATGAATAACTAGTTCTTACTGATGTTAGGAGATATTTAAGGAAGCAATAATCCCACAGTGTAACTTCTCTGTCCTTATAAGCACCAATTTACTACAGCTTTTAAAATGAAAACATATGCTTCCTCACTAAATACATTACATGACACCAAATGAGATATTTCGTATTTACTTTGATATGAAAAGTTTCCAAGAAATGTGTTTGGAGGAATACTGGGCAAGTCCTTAGCTTGCCTTTAAACATCATGGTATTTTATTCATAATCATCTTAACTTTTGTTATTTAAAGATGTTAAACATAGATACACGAAATAGTTTGAAGCATACATTCCAGGAAGAGTCATCTGTTCTAGTTAATAAAATTCAAAAGTCACAGACAGAAAGAATTATATATGTTTTACTGTGAAATAAGACTTGATTACAAACATTTGAGATTTATGTTAGTAAGCAGAAATCTTCCACTTAGAATCACAGAATATCCTGAGTTGAAAGGGACTCATGAGGATCAGTGATTCCAACTCCTGATTCCATACAGGATGATCTAAAAGTTAAACCTTATATCTAAGAACATTGTCCAAATGCTTCTAGAACACAGACGGGCTTGGGGACATGTCCATTTCCCAGGGGACCTTGTTCCAGTGGTTGACCACCCTCACAGTTAAGAATGTTTTCCTAATATTCAATCCAAAATTTCCCATGATGTGGCTTTAGAGCTATTTCCTTGTGTCCTATCACCCGATACCAGAAAGACATCAGCTCCTCCCTCTCCACTACCTGTCTTAAGGAAGTTGTAGGCAGCAACGAGGTCACCTCTCAGTCTCCTCTACGCTGAACAAATCTCATATCCTTACTCATTCTTTTTAAATCATGCCCTCTAGTCCTTTCATCATCTTTGTTACTCTCCTCCTCCACTACACACTGTATACACTAGAAGAGTCAATGCTTCTGTAGCCTGAGGGTTTTTGTTCAGTTTGGTTTGGGTTGAGTTTTTTACTTGCCCATCAGGATGACTGAAATGCAAAACTTGTACTAGCAATGGTCATTTTACCTTTGATGCCCTTCAAATAATGTGAAATGCCTGAAATATGTTGCTGTGTGCAAAAAGAGTATTCTGAAGGTAACCTGTGTGTTTAATTATACAACTCTGTCGTACAATTATATATATATTAATCCAAATAAATAAGAATATTTTCTAGAATTTCCTTTCTAGAAGGAAATAGAAGTCTATTTCCTTTCCTTTTTTTTACTTCTGAACTTTTCCAAACCAAGATATTGTTATATAATATTTATCAGCAAGTACTTTGCTGTAGAAAAATTTACATTCTCAAATATGTTTTAAAAAATAAAATCAAAGAAGCATTCCTAGAAGTCATGATACTTTTATGATTCGGTATTTTAATTCAAACCCATAGATCTCAGAGTTAAGAGGGCTGACAGACTTGAAGAAATTTATATTTATTCTATTTTTGTTAAATCCCATTCCTATATAAGGCCATGTGTAAGACAATTAATATTAACAAGCATCTTAAAACACCAGTCCACACAGTATTTTAATGCATTGCTTAACTTCCATCATACTGATTATTGTTTGTGTCCTGGTCTCATTCTTAAGAAAATCAATAACACAACAAACTTCCAGGGCTTTTGAATAACTTGTGAGCATCACTACATTTTGGTCACATCTCTGTATCCTCGGCTTACACTACAGTTTACACAGGTGAACTAAATGTTGTATACTAGTTTTATAGTTCTATAGTACTTCTATACTAGTTTTAAACAGGGATAAATAATTAAACATCTAGGGAAATTTTAAATCTTTAACTGGAAGTCTTTATTATAAACTATAGTAACTGTTTATATGCTGAAAGAAACACCAGGCATTTGATATCTTTCTCACATTAAGAAGTGCAAAATGCTATATTGTGTACATAGGTAAAGGAATCAAAGTTTTATTTTGTAAAAACTAACAAGTAAGTTGGTTTTATCAATGGAAAAATTGTAGTAAGGCAAAAACTTCTTTCATTCTTTAGCTTACATTTCCCAGGATTTAACTTTCTTACATTTGTTACTCTGAAAAGTCTATGCTTTGCTTTCTAAATTACAGTGTCTCTGATATGCCTCTTGAATATTGGTCCAAGATCATCCTGGTAGATCATCACTCTTGATTTTGCCTCCATCTTGTCTACATTTGCCATCATTCTGGAAATACCACCATTTTGTGTCACCACTGCACACTGAATATCACACTCATTTATCTCTCTTTCTTCATCATCTCATATGCACTATATCTGAATCTTCTATTTTATTCAGAACATTTTAAAGTGTGACTTTTCCCTAGGCATTACATTACTAACAAGACCTCTCAGCTCACAACTTCATGTTTACTATGTCTTCTTATCTTGCCTTAATGAAGGCAGCCAGGGTAGTACTGGGAAGGAAGCACTATATGAATTTAATAAAACTAATTTATTTAGTTGCTCAGTTCAACTTTGGTAAATTCTGATTATTGCTACAACTCAGCAAATGACCAAGAAAACTGCAGGGATGTCATTATTTTCTGACATCCAATTAAAATTTAATCTTTTCTGCCCCATGCTAGCCTATGCAGGTGTTTTTCTTCTTTATACCTCCCACCAAAACAGATTTCTTGGCTGTAGATCATCCAGCATAAAGATCCTATGAAATGTGAGGGCACATATGGACACTCGTGCTTAGCCAAGGGCACAACAGTAGTATTTCTTGCTATCTGTTTCCACAAAGATGGACTTTCAGTCATTTTATTGCCTGCTGCTGTATGAAGCACTAGAAGTGATGAAAGCTGGTGAAATTTGTTAAAGAATTTTACCAAACTGTGGGTATCTCTAGGCTTGCTTTATTAACAACTCAGAGTTGGGCTATCACCTCAGAGAGTTGCAACAGCTGACAAAAAGTGTCTTATATTTATACGATTCTTCAGAACATGAAATAGAATACCAATTCATCATCAATTTCAAAAGTCCATTATATTCCAGAGTTCCAACTAGTTCTCATTCCGCTCTGGTTCCATTTCTGACATTGCCGCTCACTGATGCAGTCTTTGGTCATCAAAATTACTTATCCAGTATTGTTCCTAGAGCACCTGTGCTGTATAAACCAATATCTATTTATTAATATTCCTGCTATTAATAATATCCTAAGAGAAAAGAGATTTCTAAAGCTTATTCCTTTTACACAATTTACAGCTGCACTTTTTTTTTTTTTTCCACTCTGACAATCATTACGGCATATAAGCAATTGACAAAAACCTACATGCTACAACCAAACATGTGACACCCCAGAGAGCTGAATGGTGTTTCAGCTGTTCTTAGTTCATGTATCACTTCAGCTCATTTGAGTTCAGGTTTCAGGCACTGTCAAGGGAATTGCCTGGTCCTGATAATGCTCTTGTCAACAGGCTGACTACAACAGTGATCATCAGAAGCAGGATCTAATAATGTGTCATCTAACCACTCTAATGCGATGAAAGAGATGTAGCAGTGAGCTCTGTACTGCTGTTGCTAATTCTGCCCTTTTAAGTAAAATAAAAAAGGTGCCTCCTCCCTTTTGACTGGTGGTGCTAACACCACTCCTAATTTAATAGGACAGTAAATTCTCCCAAGAGCTTTCAAAGTGACAAGTTAAAATTCTCAAAGCAAGTCACTACCATTCCACAGGAATGTTACACATAACGTCTTGCAGATGTGACATGCCAAGCATTCTGTATTGCAGCTGCAATTTATAAACTTTCCCTTTCATGACTGTTAGTTCTGCATATTTTTTTTTCTCTTCAGAGAAGAGCTGAAAATCTGAAAACAGTCCAAGGATCTAACCTGCTAAACACAGATTTAGTGACATATGGATTGAAGTTTCATGTTCCATTCTATTTGACTTATAAATCTTGGATTTAGTATCTGGAGTACTTTTCCCAAAAGAATCTAGCTTGTTACTTTCTATGTACTTGGAATATGCTTTGTTGCAGTGGAGCCATCTTGTCCTGTGCACTGATGGCTCTATCAGTTTTTCCATTCCAAGTATTTTAGCTTAAGGGTTTTAAGCTCAGCTACAAACCATAGTTTGAGAATACAGCCTCCTCTCATTGGAGAGTGATTTAGATTGCTTTTATTATTTTTTTAAAGTATATTCCAGGATTCTCTTTTATTTTTTTAAGCAACTTCATTTCTTTAAATTACGTTTTGGACAAAGGCAGAAATTGTTCTGGTCTTAACATCATTTGATGAAGTATGACATAAAACAGTGGAGAACCTGACTGCTGAGTATTTTATAGATACTGATGGAGCTAGTCACAACAATAAAACAAGACAGAAGTCTTACTCCATTCCCTTATGGGATAAATTCATTCTCTGAAGGAATTCCTAATGTATGTATATGGAATTATTATTCTGCAGTAATGGACTGAATGAATAGTGCATGTTGACCTTGTTAATTGTATTAGTATGTATAGTTATCTTCACAAAAGCATTGTCAGGAGGAAAACAAAAAGCAAAAGGGAAAGCAGTGGCCCAAAGTCTGAATCAAAAAATGAATTGTAAAAACATATACTTAACTCTTAGCCATCAAAAAGATTTGTGTCAGTGGTATGTGAATATTACGTATTTGCATGAGATGCAGTTCCACAGGCAGCTAAACCAAATTAACAGCTTGTTGCTTCCAAAGTGGTGAACTCTGTACATCACACAAAGCTTCACAGTCTCATTCTTTCTCTTTTACTGGCTCTTGTGTTCAACAGCAGTCAATGGAAAATCTACACCAATTGGAATAAAAACAATATTATCCCCAAATTTGTAAGATATGTTAAAGACTGTAACTGATATGTTAAAATAATTATTTCTCAGTGAGTTTATTAAAGTTTAATCTCATGTGAAGAAGCCTAGTGGCTCAGTTGGAATTAATGTTTAATTTTATTTTAGCTTCACTACCTACATGTATGCACTCAAAAATTCTCATAACTTGAATGATTATTGGTATTTCAATTAAACCCTGAAGAATCAGATATTTCAGTGTAAAAGCATGATCACTTTTAGACAGAGTGAAATTCACTCAGTTATCTCTGTGTGGAATGGACCCTTGGGCATTTTCATTCTCCACTGCTGCACTACTGTCGCATACAAAGGAGTAAAATCACTCTCAGAACTCTGAATTTGGTTTTGGTGGTACTGTCAAGGTTTCTGCTTTAAACAATTATGCAAAACTTTCTTCTTCAAATATTGAGTTGGGAGCTCCATCCAGCTTTTAACATGCACTTCCATGGGGCAGTTCTCTCCAAATATGATGTGAAAGAAACATTCCAGTTTCCTCTCCAAACATCATAAAGTAATCAGTTAACATTACCGTAATATCTACATATTAATCTCCTCTCTCTGAAATAACAGGAAATATGGATGCACAGGAAAATGATCTTAAATTCTCCTGAATCAAGTAGGTTATCCACCTGGGAAACACTGGTCTTTACAGTTTCTTTCACTTTTCTTCTCACAGTTATTGTTCTTCTAGTAGAATGGGCAAGATTTTACCGTTCGTTTGCATAATCACAGTAGATAAGAAAGCATAACCTATACTCACCACTAACACAATTCATTCCTTATTGGGACATTATATTTAATATTATGAGGTTCAGCAAGTCCTAAATGGTATATCAGCTATCCTGTCTGAAGGGCAAACCCTAAGCAGGATGAAAGTGATTTTTTTTTTTTTTTCTGTGCATGCTAGAAGTTTGTTTTGCAAAATTACACTGTTTCCTGAGCACCCTTGCTACTAGTAAGTATCCATAATATACTGTGCATCAGTAGCGCTCCATAAGAAGGTAGTCTGTCATTTAATTGGTTAGCCTTTATAGAGCAATCAGGGAAACATTATGAATACCACTCATACTGCATAAGCAGCAGAGGATGACACTTACTATTTCAAATAATCAGACAACCATATGTATTAAGATAGGAGGCATTGTAATTTTACATATGTGGTAGCAATTTGCATGAGAACCTCCTCTTGCTCATTAAATTTCTGGCAGAGGTCATTGCCGTGGTCATTTTTGCAGAGGAAGGAATTAAGAAAAACAGGCAGTACAAATTATATTAATCATAAAACCATCCAATCTCCAAATGGTTACCATTAACTTTGAGATAATAACAGCTAGGGTTGGTTAACTTTTTGATTTACATTATGTTTGTCCAACCATTTTACAAATAGTAACCAGGTTCTATGTTTCCTGATTTAGTTATTGAATTTATACATAAAATAGATGGGCTTTAAACAATTTATGAGCTTATTGAAATGTCAAGTTTATATTTCAATAGGAATCTATCTATCTACCCATCTGAACATGGCTTTAAAAATTTAAAACAGCTACAACATATATGATAAAGAATAGAATAACAGTGAAACAGTGAGCAGTTCAGAACTTACTTTTATTGCCTAATCATTGATGTGTATGCTTACTCTGAGCTTGTCAAATGATTTGTTCAGCCTATTTGGGATCAGAATAACGATTTCTCCTGCCTTTGGATAGGTAACCCATATATTTAAATCTTTTTTGATATATCTTTTTAAAGATAAGTATAATACATTCAAAAGAATATTTTCATCTCCTATGTACATTGATGAAATATTCTTTCTTATGTTGTATTTAAAAATTATGATGAACAAATGCTCAAATGCTATCAAGACCAACATAAGTAAACTGTCAGTAATGAAATAAAGACCAACACAGGAAAAAATAGTAAATGGTGCAGAGATTGATATAATTTCATCTGGAACATGCATATAATAACATGGGTAAGCTGAATTTCTAGGCAAAAGAATAAAAGAGAGTTGTTCTGAACTTCTCCTTTCTCAGAATACCCATATTTTAATGTGCTGAAACAAAATGTAGAGGCTTATGCAGAATGGTCTATAGTGTTACAGATAGAGGTGAATTCACAGTCTAGATTGAAGAGCAGAATTTTAAAACTTTCCTTTTTGTGTGTAGTTTCAGCAGTCAGAGGAGGAAGACCGAGGAGTTGAAAGGATAAATTTTTCTCAAGTTCCTTGTAGAAGCCAAAGCCCATAGGAAGTGATTGCAACATGTCTGCTGTTGATTGCTCTGCCAAGGTGTGTAAAAACCACTTTCCACTGAAATAAACAGAAAACAAAACTGTTTAAATTACTCTTCATTTCAAATGAACTTGGCCATCAGTCCAGATGCATGAGAACTGTGTCTACAGATCTGTGAAAATGTTTACTCTTTATTCTGAATTGTCAATGTCTAGTCCAGAGATCAGAAACTGCAATAAGCTCTGAAAACCTTCCATTTGCTACATTTAACCTGTTATCTTGGTCATTAAATTTGTCTTCTTGTTGTCTTTTCAAGGAAAGGAGAAAAGACCTGCATCCTGGATTTCTAAATCCTTGTCTGGTCATATTTGGGGAAAAATGAAACACATACTAATGGGGTTTCTATTTTCATTTCAGCTTACCATCAAGGTATCCATTTGCCAGCTATTGCCCATTCTTAGACAAAACAGTACTAAGAAGATGCCAAAGTGGCAGTATATTCAGAAAACGTAGTCAACTCACATTATCTACATCTTCAAATCTATAAACCACAAACTTGGTATAGCCCTGAAGCACTTCAGGACAATTCAGCTACATCCATTACAGCTTATTTCACATGTTTGGATGAAACAAATATCTGTCCTTGAGTAAGCTGCAGGACAAAGCAGATTTCCTCAAGATGATCAGCAGCTGTTTAGCAAATTTAAAATCTTGGGTCTTTTTATCTAATAAAATACATTGAATACAGCACAGTAAATTACCTCATTGCTGTTACTTGTTATCATATTTTAAGTACTCACATACCACAGTCTAAATAATAGAAAATGCTGAGAATTAAGGTTTCCAGCCAAAATCCTTAATGAATCTGACTGACATTAGAGAGTTGCTAAAATGTCCTTCCAGCCTTACCACTGTTTTCTTGTTGTATGAGTTTTCACATCCTAAGAAAGCTTAAAAACTTGTACTGCTATTCTTGAAACCAATACACATAAAGAAAGTCAGAATATGATCTGATGCCAAAGATCATTTTGTTCAAGTGATTGTGATGGACTGTGTCTGACCTAGGCAAGTTAGGGTGGGAGAGCTGATACATGTTTTATCTACCAGATGTCAGTACCCATGAAGTTCATGGATTTCTCTGCTGGATGTTGCCATAAAGTCCTGTCTCACTTCCCTGGATCACATTTAAGACATTTATCCCAAATGATAAGATCTAAACTGTCGCAGGATTTTATCTTTTTTAAAGAGTGAAATTCCAAATTACAATTGCTAGAGAGACTAAAAAGTGTTCAGGCAGAGAGGCACAGCACAGAAACTAATTAGTTATGCCACCAAATGATGCATAATATCAGCACCTTTAGAGTGGGTTTTGAATTGTGCATACACTTACTCTAAAAGGCCTTTGATATAGTGAGGAATAAGCCGGTTATTTTTGCTGAAAGTAGTGTGATCAGGCTGGCTGATCTTTCCTTTTCAGAAAACATCCAGCTCTGGAAAGGACTCACTTTAACACCTAGAGGTGTTCCATGTTTTCACTTCATCAGAAGTTTGGTATAACAGTTCACACACCTTTTGCAGAAGGACTGTAGAAGCTTCAAACAGAAGACTGGAATAATTCATCAAAACTTTCTGTAAGAACTTGAGAGGATTTTCAGAATGAGGAAAACATAGGGGTCAAAGCAGCTTTCTTGGCCAAGCACCTTTGGAAATCATACTGCTGAGGAATTCAGTGAGTTATTAATATGACTTTAAATGTAACATCCAAAACCAGCCTTAAGCCATCAGCAATTATTTTTCTTTCTCTTCCCATCTTAAACAGCAATATTTATAAAGACAAGACTGCAGATATTGTTCTGATGCACCAGTAACACTGTCACCCCTCTCCTTCATGTGAATTACAATAAGGATGTTTTTTTCATTATCCTTGTGTAAATGCTCAAAACCCCTTGAAAGGCAAGGCCTCTAGAATTGATACTTCCTCCTCTTTGACATAAGAAGGGGGATCATTATACTTGTTTAAAATTCTACTGCAAAACTCACCTCTGATACCCAACTAATTATAATCTGTTTTCAATGCACAATGCTTCATGTGTGACAAGTGGCTGACAAGCACAATCTTCAAAAATCCTTGAAGCCTAAAGCTGTAATAGAATGGGATGATTTTCAAAAGAAATCAGTCTCTTATTGACAGCTCCCAAATGTAGCAAAGTAATAATCGGCATGTTGTTAAGGCATTCACTCATTTGCTTCTCTAACTTTCAAATTATTTTTATGTTATATTTTTAACAGCAATTAAAAATAAAAGGAACAGTGGAATATGTGATTTATAGACCCAATTCCTGCTTGCTATAAAAATAGTTCAGAGCTTTAGTTCTAAGAAATACGATTAAATAATTGTCACTTGGGCACAGACATTTCTCAAATCTAAGAGTTTTAACTATTTGTGCAACTGCCTTTCTTTCCAATTTGAGTTTGTTCATGCTCCCTCTGCAGTGCTGAAGCTGATTCAATGATACTTCTGAGTTTGAACAAGAGGATATTGAATGGAAAGATGTATTGTGAAAGGAATTAAAAGAGACAAAGCTCTGCAGTTTCTGGGTATTAGTGATCATCACAATAAATATTATTGTTACCCTGCTCCAAGCTTTTTTCAAATGTACTTTTTCCTAGTAAGAGCAGTGTTTTATAGGGCCCCAAAGTGTAGTACGAGCTTTGCACAGATACTTAGAGGTTTTAGAGTTAGGGACTGTAGACTTCTATCTGATTTCAAGTAATAGCACACAAAGGGGTGATGGTCAAGATGAATCTGGGGGAACTGAAGAAGGCTGAGGAGGGTGGAAGTGGGGAACCCAGCAGAACTAGAGACAAGATTTTTCCATAGGTAAAGACAGGGCAGACAGATCTGCCTTATAGTTTATTTCCTTTGTGTGCATTGCTTGTGCATTTGTATTTGTGTTTCTGCTGGCCAGACTTCTAAAATTTTATTTTCACTTCCAATGGCACCTGCAGTTTTCACAGAAATAACTCCTCTAAAACCCTGCTTTTCATTCTGATTTTTAGATGACATAAAAATAAAGGAAAGCTTAAACGTTCTTGCATATTGCTTATTACCCAGTCTACCTATCCTTATGTAAGGGTATAATTTAAGAACTGCCAGTTTTTTGCCTGATCTTCCTGTGAATCAGAGAGCTCAGATAGCTATAATTATCTAAGTACTTTACGACCCCTTATTAATTTCCAGGATGAAGTCAGTTTGTTAATAGGAAGTTTAGTCTCTCAAAGGGTTGAAGAAATCAGTGAAAAAACTATCTTTCTACCAATCTCATCTGACAGGTCATTTGTCACCGAAGAATGTCTCTACAGATGGAAACAAAGATCAGAGGAGTCTTTATATTTTCTTCTCTCTACACTTTTGGATAACAACAATAAGATGAGAAAGATTCTCCATGAAAGAATCTAATTTTAAGTGCTAGTTTCTACAATGAGATAAAATAAAATCTTTCAGTTTCCTAGCTAAATTATTTTGTAGGCTCTCTCCAGCTTAATATGATGCTTTTTCAAATGTTTTAAGAACCTTTCTACATTTCTAGTATACAATTGGAAACTAATTTCTTGTAACTTTCCCCTAATCATATTTTAATGCTCTGTTTTAAAATCTTTTCCATCTGCTGCCAAACATATCTGTAGTTTTAAAAGTTCATCTCTATGACACCAGTATTGACATGAGTGACCTGAAAAACAGTCTTCTGACTCCAGCATGATACTGGATCTCTCACCCATGTCAATATTGTGAGTAGCACCTGAGATTCCAGTTGGATCCCATAACAGGTTTTGACTGCTCATGAAGACATTACACTGGAAGTTTAATTTTAAATTTTTCTTGAATGTTGGGTAACCAGTCATAAACTGATAATATTTTGTTTCCAGATAATTTTTTAATTGGTGACCAGGAATAGACATAATGTTTCTTTCTCTGGGACTCGAGTGTTTCTATTGAAGTGAAGTTGCTACAAGTATACTTGAAATCTTGAAATTGCTAATGTACAGGGACCTGTAATATAGACATTTAGTTTTAATGTTAGACATCACTGGTATTTTACTGACCTCTTTTTTTCTGTATTTTTCCTGTATTTTACTGTAATATATATAATTTCAATTATACTTTTTCCTAACTACCCTCTGTACTAATTACCCACTGTAAGAGGTTTTGAAACTTATAACTCCTTGCCTAGTAAAGATAAGACACCCCTTGGACAGTCTGAAAAACTCCCTGAGTACATCCCTAATAGTGGGAAGCTAAAACAAACAAGGGCCTAAGAAGACACCAGTGTCAAGATAAGTGCTGAGAGCTGGAACAAACAGGAGCTGAAGGATGGATGAGGTAACTCTATGACCATGCATGGACACTAGAGACCTAAAGTTCACTAACAGACAGTGTGAGGAAAGCTCTGTGGACCACTAAGGAGGGGAGAAGGCACTCACTCTATTTTTACTATGCATGCTCAGAATATGTAAATAAATTCTAATAATACATTAACATAAGACTGCCTTTTTTAAGAAATCTAATGCATATGTATGCTTTTCGTGTATATTAGAGAGTTTTGTTAGTAAGTGTGGCAGTTGTGGTGGAGCAATCCCTGGTACTGCCCAGGGCTGTGAATAAAGAATACCTGCTTAAGAGTTATACTCAGTTCTGACCGTTGAGTGAACCTTTTTGTTTCACTATGTTCTGTCCTTCCACTGAGTGGTCAAAATCTAGTAATTTCATTTCTTTCAGCTTGGTTTCACTACCAAAAAAACCCAAAAGTTTATAAAACTTATTAAGTGATTTAAGCAATGCTGAACAAAATCTACCATCTAACATAAGATGATCCCATATTTTTATTATAAATACAGGGCATAGCAATCTGTATTTTGTATAGTGTTACTCGACATCATCAACAATGATTTTTCTAATTCCAGCCAAGCATGTTGAATTCACATTGCTCTTCAAATAAAGTAATGTCTGATATTTGTCTTGAAATCCTACCCCCAAAAAATAAAATAAAATAAAATAAAATAAAAAAATTCTTAATGATTCAAGTGCCACTGAACTTGTTGTAAGAGATACTTTTTCAGGTATCATCCTCTTTAGATGCCTTTGCCAGGTCACATTTTTCCCAATGGAAACTAACTTTCTGCTCAAAGTGAAAAGCAGATTTATGAAAGAAATCTGTGTGTGGGCTCACTACAAAAGCCAAATTAAAAAAGACTATGTGAGGTCAATCCACAGGAGCATCAGTACCTGAACTCTCTCCTTCTCATTGGTCACAGAGGGAAAAACGTAAAATAAAAGCCAACACAGTACTTCTAGAGTAAAAATCTAGTTTCCATCACTCTTCATTTCAGCACTCTCTAAGATTTTCCACCATTCACTTACCAAACTGATGATTAGCCTACTTACATTCTGAAACCCTAAGCACACTGCAGCAGTGAATTTCACACAGTAACCATATGCGTTCTGAGAAAGAACTTCAATCATTCTTGCTTCTCTCTTTCAGGAAGCTTTAGACTTCTGTCGTAATCTTCCCCAACCACCTTTTCTTCAGGATAAGAAGTCTTTGTTTAGTTGCACTTTATATGGATTTTTTCCCAAATCTCTAATAATTCTGGTTGTTCTCCTTTGTAGCTTTTTGTTTCTAACGTATGCTTTGGCATTAAACAATCAGATCTGCATGCAGATTTTAAGATGCAGATGTAACGGGAATATATATGGTAGTATAACTTTTGCTCCCTGGTATTTTCCTCTTAATTCTTACGATTTCAGTTGTGTTTGATTGCCATAAAGAAATGAGTTGATACTTTCAGAACTCTCTAGATCCAGGCTGGTTTGGTTTTTATTATTATTTTCTTAGAGAGTTGTTATCCAGCTTAGAAGCAACTGTTACATTTTTATGGCTGGAATTTCTTACTTGAAAGGGAAGCTAATAAATCAAAGACGATGAATGCAATGCAAGCATCTACAAACCTCACAATATCTTCAGCAAATCACCTTAGAAGCTTTCACCTTATTTTCCATGTGTTCCATTCCACATGCATATCTAGGTATTATATCACTAACTACATGAAAACACAATTGTACACCGCCTAGCCACTTCTGCAAGTTAGGATTCACACAAATTTCTCGATATTACAACTTATATTGATCAAAAATAGGATGGATGAACAACATGGATGACACAAGTGTGTGTTGCTTGCCTGTTGCTGGAAGTGTGAGAAAAGCAAAACAGGGAGAAATTTGTGAAACACACTTTTCCTTGACACAGGGTGCCCAGAGCAAGCACAGGATGGGATGGAGGTCCAGTGGTTTCTGTTTATCGTGGCACCAAGGAGGAATGTGAAGCGAGGTGGAGGCTGCGTGGTCCCATGCTTTCACTTATCTCAAGGACAGATTTATCTCCTGATCTATTCCCTTCTCTCAGGCGACCGTTTTTGTAGTAGCCTGGTGTCATTGCAAGGGTGTAATGTCAAAAATATATTTCATGCAGAGAAATGTAGGTTTCAGAACATATGTGCAATATCTTTTATAAGCGGTTCTTTCTCCCTCAGTGGGCAATTCTGTAGTGTGTCATAATGCAAGTTGGTAGAATAGAGAGACATGCATGTGTGTGTGTGTGTGTGTGTGT
>NW_020799143.1:7506279-7521180 GCF_003259725.1 Athene cunicularia
GCCTCTGGGAGTGCCTGGGGCCGCTCTCTGGCACCGGAAGGGATGCCTTCTACCCTGCAGGAGGTATACCGCCTTGCAGGAGCCGTGCCTCCATGTAGAGGAGCTATGGGAAGAAGTGAGCAGTCTGCACAGCACCAGAGAAGATGAAAAGGAGATAGACAAGGATCTTCTCTGAGCTGCAACAGCTTGAAAAGCCCTGGAGCCCAACCACTCTTGAAGTGCAGGCAGTGTCCCTCTGTAGTATAAGTGCAACCTCTGGAGAAGGTGAAGGATGGAAGTTGGTGTCTTTGGGCACAAAAAGGAAGGTCCTGCCCTACCTAAGGGCTTACAACTCCAGAAGAGGTTCACTGCCCTCAGCATTGAAGAGGATCCAGATGTGCTCAAGTTCAAGCAAATGAACTACCTGACACTAAGCCTGTCAATATGACCACCATGAAAAAGCAGCAAGTGATTGCAATTGGTGACTCCTGCTACATGGGGCAGAGGCACCAACCTGCCAACCTGAGCTACCACCTACAGGTCTGCTGCCTGCTGGGGCCCAGACCCAGGGTGTTATGGAGGGACTGCCAAAACCTGCCTGACCCCCTGTTTTTTCCTATGTGTGTGCCAATGATACTGCCAGGGGCAACCTGGACAGTATGAAAAGTAACTTCAGAGCTGAGGGAGAGGGCAAGAAGTCAAGGGCATGGGGACCCAGGCAGTGTTCTCCTCCATCCTACCAGTGAGGGGAAAGGGTGTGAAGAGGATGGCACTGATAATGCAGGCCAATAATTGGCTGTGGAGCTGGTGCTAGTGGCAGAGTTTGGGGTTCTGTGATGACTGGACCCTTTTTGCAGAGCAGCACCTGCTTGGAAGAGAAGGGCTCCACCTCATTTCAGGGGGCAGAGGCATCTTTGCCACTAGGATGTCTGAGCTGGTAAGGAGGGCTCAAGACTATGAAGGAAGAGAGTTACTAGCAGCCCTGGGAAGGAATGATAGACAGGCTTTACAAGCAACCAGCGTGGAGCGATGGAACAAGAATGGATCACAAAATCAGTAAAATGAGGCTTAGGCAGGGTCACCTCCACCATTTGCCTGTAAGTAAGAAAACGCCTACAAGGCACCATTATGGAGAAATCTCCAAAACCTCTCTGGGAAATCAGTATGCTGGGGTGCCTCCCTGAAGTACCTGTACACTAAAGGATGCAGCAAGGGGAATAACCTGATGGGTTTGAGGTCTGAGGGCAGCTGCAGAGCTATGATCTTGTTGGGAGCACAGAGACATGGTGGGATGGCTCCCATGAGTGAAGTGTTGCAATGGAGGGATACAGGCTCTTTAGGAAAGACAAAATATGAAGGTGGGAAATGGAAGTCGCCTTAGTGTGAGAGATCAGCTGAAGTGCAAGGAGCTCTGCCTGGAGGTGGACAGAGAGTCCACTGAGGGAGAGAGAGAGAGAGAGAGAGAGCACCTATGGATGAAGATTAAAGAGAAGGCAGGTAGACAGGTAAGGCTGACATTGTAGTGGATGTCTGCTATAGGACCCCGATGAGGAAGAAAAGGCAGATGAGGCCCTATACAGACAGAGCAACCTCACATACACAGGACCTGGTCCTTGTGGGGAACTTCAGCTACCCGGATGTCTACTTGAAAGAAAAAACAGCACAACATAAGCAATTCAGGAGGATTGCCCATGGAGGGCGCCAGTGACAATTTCCTGATCCAAATGATAGGGAAACCAACAAGGAGAGGTGCACTGCTGGATCTCATACCCAAAAAGGAGAGGCTCACTGGGCATGTGAAGGTTGAAGGCAATCTTGGTGGCAGTGACCATGAGATGGTGGAGTTCAGGACCCAGAGAGGAGGGAGTGAGCAGGGCAAAAAGCAAGATCACCACCCAGGACTGCAGGAGAGCAGAATTTTTCCTTCTCAAAGATGTGCTTGGAATAGTGCCATGGGATGAAACCTTGAAGGGAAGAGGGGCCCAGGAAAGCTGGTTAATACTCAGGGATAATCTCCTCTAAGCTCAAGAGCAGTTCATCCCACTGGACAGGTAGTCAGGCAAAAACATCAGGATTCCCTTGTGGATGAACAAAAAGCTCCTGGCCAAACTTGTTCACAAAAAGGAAGCCTGCAGAACGTGGAAGTCGGGGCAGGTAAGATGGCAGAAATGCAGCGACGGTGTCTGAGCATGCAGGGATGAGGTTAGGAAAGCCAAAACCCAACTGGAATTGGATCTGATGAGGGGTGTAGAAGGCAACAAGAAAGGCTTCTCTAAATCTGTAGGTGACAAAAGGAAGGCTAGGGAATGTATGGGCCCACTGCTGAAAAGGGCAGAGGATCTGGTGACACAGGACATGGAAAGGGCTGAGGTACTGAATGCGAGATTGGCCTTCCTGAATCCCAAGTCTCAGAGAGCAGGGGGAAAGCCTGGAGCAAGAAAGACTTACCCTTGGTGAAAGAGAATCAGACCAGAGACCGTTTGAGCAAACGGGGCAGACGCAAGTGCATGGGCCTTGATGTCATGAATGCACAAGTGCTGAGGAAGCTGCCTGGTGTCACTGCAAGGCCTCTCTTGATAATCTTTGAACAACTGCGGTGATGGAAACAGTGCCCGAGGATGGGAGGAAAGCAAATGCCTCTCCTCTCTTCAAGAACAGCAAGAAGGAGGATCCAGGAAACTCCAGGTCAGCCAACCTCACCTCGATCCCTGGAGAAGTGATGGAGCAGCTAATCCTGGGAACCACCTCCAGGTACATGAAGGAAGAGAAGGTGACCAGGAGTAGTCAGCATGGATTCACCAAGGTGAAGTATTGCTCAACCAGCCTGATAACCTTCTGTGATGAAATGACTGGCTTGGGGTAGAGGAGGGAGGAGCAGTGGATATTGTCTCTGCTGACTTCAGTGAGGTTTTTGAAACTGCCTCCCCACAGAGAGATGACATCCCTGTGGAGAGGCTGCTGAAGTATGGGCTGGATGGGCAGGCAGTGGGGGAAATGGAGAACTGGTTGAATGGCCAGGCCCAGAGGCTGGTGACCACCAGCGCAGTCTCGTTGGAGGTCAGTAATGAGCACTGTACCCCAGGGGTCCGATCCTGTTCAACACCTACATTAAGGATCTGGATGATGGAGCAGATGTCCCTTGATAGTTTTCCCAAGTAAGCTACTCCGTGTATTGCTGATTTCCAGGGCAATTGTCTTCTTGCATAGTAGCAGGAGGGTTTTGCTGGCCATCCCCATGGTCAAGGGTGGGTATCTGGCAATATGGGCTGATCACAAAGTGGTTTTGCAGGAGGTGGGATCTTCAGGAAATGGTTTTACTGCGAGTGTGACCAAGCACTGGCACTTTCAGAAATGTCAGATTTGAAAATTATGACATCCCTACTGAAATAGATGTTAGAGTTCAGCTCCAGTATCTTTTTTTTTTTTTTTTTTTGTATTGTATTCTATTTAGCAGTGAATAAATCAGCAATACTGAGATAATAAATAAAGCAAAGAAGCAGGCAAGAAAAACCAGGAAGCAATAAAAGCTTTTAAAACTTCAGGTGACTGGAAGTATAACCTAAAACCTTTTAGCTGATGGTTTACAGCTGCAATGTAGTAAGCACAAGTATTTTCTGCTTTCATCACAATTTCTCTTTATAGACAAAACAACAGAAGCTGTGTTAGACTTTCTCAGATGATGTAGGAGATTGACCATCATGCAGGCAACAGGGTATGCTTTTGGTGAGTTTCACCATGCCAGTGAAAAATACTTTTACCTATGGCCAGAAATAAAGTGACTCCAGCACAGTAAGAGAGTAGAAACGGGTCTTTTTGTCCTTCTGTTGAAATAGATTCTCTTATGTGACCTCATTTCTTAGAAATATTGCAGGTGTTATGGCTGGAATGACACATAGTGCTCCTAAAGTCTGGCAGAAACAATAATTCAGAGTAGTAGATGGGCTGCTTTAAATCCTTTCAGCCTTGCTTACAATACTGCTTTCATAAGCTTCCTAAAATTATGATCTGTCATTTTGTTTCTTCTTATTTTTAAGGCTATGATATAGGGTGTCAAAGCTAGCCCTGCCACTGTCCATATGTCTGCTCTGACCAAATTTTGTCTTTCTGTACCATCAAACTGACTCATGGAAATAATTGAATCACAGAATACCAGGTTGGAAGGGACCTCAAAGATCATCTGGTCCAAACTTTCTTGACAAAAGCACGATATAGACAGGATGGCTCAGCACACTATCCAGCTGTATTTTAAAACTGTCTAATGTCGGGGAATCCACCACTTCCCTGGGGAGATTATTCCAATAGCTGATTTTTCTCATTGTGAAAAATTATCTATTGTGTCCAATCAGAATCTCCCCAGAAGTAACTTTTACACATTACCCTTCATCTCTTTCATGTGACCCCTTGGTCAGGGAGTCTCCATTTCTTTGCACTCACCCTTTAGATACTGGAACATGGTGATAAGGTCTCCTATAAGCCTTCTTTTTTTCAAAGCTGAACAAACACAATTCTCTCAGCCTTTCCTCATGTGGCAGGCTTCCCAGTCCCTTGATCATATTTGTGGCCCTCCTCTGGACCCTCTCCAGACCATCTACATCTTTTTTTCTATAGTGGGGACCAAAATGGAACACAGTATTTCAGGGGTGGCCTGACAGGTGCTGAGTAAAGTGGCATAATGACTTCTTTGTCTCTGCTGGTGATGCTCTTGTTGATGCAACCCAAGATTCTGTTGTCTTTCTTTGCCGCTGCAGCACGCTGTTCACTCACACTGTGCCTGTTGTCCACCAGGACCCCCAGGTCCCTTTTGACAGAGCTGCTCCCCAGCCAGGTAGATCCCAGTCTGTGCTGCGCTCTGGGGTTATGTTTTCCCAGGTGCAAGACTTTATGGTTGTCTTCGTTGAACTTCATAAGGGGTCTTGCTAGCCTACTCTTCCAGCCTATCCAGGCGTTCCTGCAGGGTGGGTCTCCTTTACAGTGTCCACTTCCCCACTCAGCTTGGTATCACCACCAGACTTCATCAGGCAACACGTGATCCCATCATCCAGGTCACCTACGAAGATATGAAACAGCACTGGGCCCAATATCAAGCTCCAGGGGACGCCACTCGTGACAGGTTGCCACTTTGGAAAAGGGCTATTTCCCACCACGCCCTGGGTACGGACATTTTCCCACGCACCTCACAGACCACTTGTCTGGACCGTAACGCATGAGTTCCTCTGGGAAGATGCTGTGGGGACCTGTATAGAAGGCCTTGGAGAAACGCAGGTAGACAACGTCCACTGCTCGCCCCACATCAACCGAGCAGGTGACTTTGTCATACAAGGCGATCGGGTCAAGCGCCATTTGCCCTTGGTGAATCCATGCTGGCTTTTCCCAGTCACATGCCTCGTTTGACTTGGGATAGCCCCCAGGAGGCTTTGTGCCATAACTTTCCCAGGGATTAAAGTAAGACTGGTGGGTCTAGAAATTCCTGTATCCTCCTGTAAGCCCCTCTTGTAGGGGGGGGGGGGACACATTAGCATTCTTCCAGACTTGTGGGATGTCCCCCAATCTCCACGATGTCTCAAAGATTATGGAGAGAGGCCTCACAATGACATCAGCCAGCCCTCATAATTTTAACCATGTGAAAAAACACGGTCATGATCAATGCTATAGTGTTTCGTAAAATCAGACTACAATATGACAATCTTCCACACACTGCTGTCTTTTCCCTTATCCTGTTAACTGAGTTGGGGAAAAAATGTATATTTCCTAGGAGAGCAAATGCAGTGTATTATACAAAGAACATATAGTCCAAATAACAGTTATTGAAGTGAAGAACTGCAATAAGACATAAAAGTACTGAGGTATTTGGTATTATAAATAGAACTGTTGAATTTTCCAGGATGAAGAGCAAGATTCCTAACCACAAACAAATACTTTCTACCAAGAAAATAACTACACCTGTTGGGAAGAAGACTGTCCTTAGTGTTCCAGGCCCACTCTCTAATAAATGTAATTTTTCAATGTATACACAATATTCTCATATGTCTTCTAATTGTCATTTCTGCCTCTTGTCTGTGCTTTAATATGAAGTGACAAGTAAAATGGATGGAAGTTGTGATCTTGACCTAGAATTTGAATACTGGATTTTGTTTGGATTTGGTGAATTAAACCTATCAAACTCAATTTCTCCAATTGCTATTAACAAATGAACATGTGGCATCATATAAGTTGGCTTTCATTTACATTTAAGAAATAATTAAATGTCTTTAAAGTTTTTGGTCTGTATTTATTCATACTGTTCAGTGCATTAACAAATTGCACATTTCACCTATTAGAATTTTAGTTTATCTTGTTTTCTTAGTTTGTACCAGTACACTGTCATCTCTAGTAATGGACACCGAACACAATTAAGATATTTATGATCTGTAGTTTGGGAGTTTTGTAAGGATATTGCAGGTTGTGGATACTTATTACAAACCACTTCAATCTTTCACTTTTCATATTTTCTCATTATTACATCAAGTAAAAATGAACATATTACAGATGTACAGACAGACAAGCTGTAGCTAAAGGTTGTTTCACCTGTTCAGAATTTGTCATATTGTAAGCATTCTGGCTGATGTATTCCATAAGGCTAACATTTTGAGCATTATTTTATTGTCAAACTTTATAAATAGGAAGTGCCACCTTTGTTATGGTTGCAAAATTTTCTTTTAGAAGTTTGAGTGCAGAGACATTATATGTTACAGGAATGTTTTCCACATATTAGTGGTGCGCATTTTGCTAAGTGCATTAACAAAATACAACTAAATTAAGAGCTATATTTCAAGAAAATAATTCAGGAGAAACTTCATAAAATTTGAATGTCATGTTAAAGATAAGTTCTAGACTTTTTGGGCAGCAGGTGTATCAGAACTGGACACAGTCTGGACACAGAAATGGGCCTCACTTCTTCAGTTTATCATTCTCCTATTTATATGTAGCTTTTTGAGCTCCTTTAACTATCAAAACAAGGTCACAGTACAAGCTATTAAATTAATTTTCTTTTCCTAAAGAAGTCTGTCTGGAAAAGTGACTTCCATCTCTGTTTGAGGTGTACAGTCTCAGTTATGCTATATGACACATTGTTCAAATTAGATTGGGCTACCCAAGAAATCTAGAACCTCTGTTAAAATAACCTGGTTTTTATCATTGCTTCACTATTTCTTTGTAAGCTACACATCTGACCAAGTTAAACCAACAATTTAAATTTTGGATGAAACATACCTAGAAGAAACTTTTAATGAGCAGTTTGCAAAACAAGATCCATCTATAGAGGTTTTTCTGTAAATAGTTCTAAATAATGATAGACATTATAAACATTATAAACAAACCCTGGGTAATTTGTAAACAGAAAGAGAGGTTGAATCTCATAGCATAATTACTTACTGGAAGTATGTGATACTCAGTAAGTACAATTAAACTGCCAAATTAGTATTAAAACTAACTATGTGCTTACCAGCTGTCACCAATACTTCATTTGGAGACATGTACTCCTAATCAAGAACTTCACACTGTTAGTTTGAAACAGCTGGCAAAATCCTTTTCCTTCCATTCCTTTTGAACTATACCACTTGACCAGTAAAGGTTTTGCTGAACAATTTGTGGAGCTCACAGAGTGAGTCCTTATAATTAGAATGATTTTATGACACTGCTGACAGCACCATACCTGCACTTTGTCAAACTAATCCCACTCATCTCTGAAATAAATAGATTAAATGAAGCTGTTAAAATCAAGTGCATGTCAGAAAAATTATTCATCTGTCCTGAAAGGCACAACTATGTGTTCTAGAAAAAAGACTGAAAAATTTAGTTCCATGGCCCCATTAATTTTACTGCAGCTAATTATATATTGTACCTCATGGAGGTGGTTGCTTCAGATGTCACTTATTACCCATAATGGAGTAACTCTTCACTGACAGTTATTTTCCAGAAGTAAATCAATCCAGAAAACCAGCTAAAGTCCTTTCTGGCTGTAACAGGAGAAAAGCAGTCACATAGCATAGGCTTTAGCCTAAATTATTTAGGGATAGAAGACAATCAAATTTGGTTTACTTGTTTTTTCAGAGGAATTATTTCAAAGGAATGACTGAGTTCTGTATTTCTGACTTAACTGACACAACAGCCAGTAAGTGGTCTAGCAGTGAATAATGGGCAATTAATTTTTTTTTAACACATCTTTTCAATTACAAACAGAGATCTCATTTAGTAGGTCATGGATTACTAAGAATGAACTGTAAAGGTATTGCCATTGGTCTTACTGTGAAAGCTCTGAAGGACTGTGCACCTACAGATCAGAATCACAGAATCATCTAGGTTGGAAAAGACCTCGAAGATCATCCAGTCCAGCCATTATCCCAACACTGACAGTTTCCAACTCCACTATGTTCGTAAGAGCTACGCCAATCCGATAACTATAATTTCACACTTTTCCATTCACATGTGCTAGTTTGGTATACCAAATGTCCTTAGAAAGAGATGTGAAACTATTTCATAGTCATGTACAAGAACTAAAATTTAGGAATAACTCAAATCAGGTCATACCTATTATGTTGAATTCAAAACTGCAGAAGTAATTAGACTTTCTTACAATCAATTCAGGTGAACTCCTTTGCAACTTTTAAGATAATATATCCACATTTCAGTATATATGTAAATGACAGGCCTATGAACCAATGAGGCAAGCAAGTAAGACCCAAGTGGTAGCAATTCTGATAAATTTCAATCAGTTCTTGATCTATCTACCTACCTCTGTCATGGTGATTGTTACAGTATTTTTTATAACATAGCATTCAAGTATTTTCTAAAGTACAAAGTGTCATCATATTTTCTTACTCCTATAAGAAGAAATATTATAATGTCTTGTAAAATATCGAGAGATTTTATTCTACTCTAATTGAATTTAAGTAGGTGTATTTGAGATAAGTGATAGTACTTTTGGAGAGCTGCAGACATGATGGCTTGGATCCAGCTTCCACTGAAGTAAATGGAAACATTTCAATTGATTTAATAGATTTTGGATTTGATCCAAGGTGCACTTTGTCTTAACTGGACTGTTCCTGTGAGGAAGTGCAGTAACTACTTGAGCACTCATATGCAATGAGTGTTTGTAAGATCTAGTCCTTAGAAGTGAGCATGAGACACACTCTTATGGTATGACTAGTTAAAAATAATGAGAAATAAGAACCATAAAAAATTTGCAAAAGTAAGAATATTTTTACATGTAATATTTTTAATGTAATGGAACAACACATCAGGAATTAACCTTACATATTTCTATGAAACACCAGTACAAATCAGACCTTTTACACATGCTATTACAAGCTAAACTCCTAGGGGGATTTAAAAAAATAGATGCAGAACTGGATTTTATAAATCTGGTCTTGTAGCTAGCTATAGTAATTTATTGGTACAGTTATTTAATGATACAGAATAATCACTATATACTCTCTTTCCCTCCTGTGAGATCTGTTTCCCTCTTTACCATCTGTGATAAGATCATCAGAATAGATAAAATATGGAAAATATGGCTTAATATAATCTCAACAATGTGATAGACTGTATTAATCTGAAACTGTTTTGACAGAACACAATGCCTTTCCCATTTCCTGTCCACTGCAAATGTGAAATACCTTCAAAGTGATTCTTTATAAGTCACCTCCATTTGGTCTTTAAACAAAAGATTTTTAAAGAGTTTGGCAATCTCTGTGTTAATTTCCAATATATATTCATATTTTTTTCTTTTGAACCAGTGGTATTCTGCCCTCAAATCTTAACTTTGTTTCACAAAAAAACATTAAACAAGATTGATAGGTATTTCCTAGTTACTAAGATAATCAGAGCTTTCTGACCTTTTCTTTCAAGATATCACAGATCTCCAGTGCTCCTAAAAGTTCTGAAAATGCCACATTTTCTGCTGTGGCACAAGAAAACTCAGTCACCAGCTTGAGCTGCAGTTGTGGAAAGATAGTACTGAACATTGATGCCACTGCATTTCTAAATAACAAATCTGCCTGAGTCACAGGGGAGTTCACGCTTCATTACAATAAAAAAACATCCAGCTGGAAGCACCACTGGTTGTTAAACTGGGGCAAAAACCTGCCTGCTGCCAGACAACTCTCTTCCATCATGTTTGGCCCTCATATACAGCCATGCACCATCTGATCATTTTGCCACTAGCTCTGCCCAAGTGCCTTTGTCACTTCTGCTCATTCAGCTCTGTGCCACTGCTAGTTCATCATGAGATGGCTTGCTGTCACACCAGCCATATAGATGCACAGCCGCCAATCATGAAAGCCCCCAAATGCAGCACCTTCAAAAACCTACTGCATAGCAAGACTTTATACAAACTTCTCTAGAAACTCCTGTTTAAAACTCTCCTCCATGAGGAACTCTGGCAACATGCCTGTACTAGGCTAGTATGTGAAAATCCACTTCAAGAGAAGTAGCATGACATGTTGGCTCCAGATATATCCAGCCAGCTTGCCACACAAGTTAAACATGAACACAGCTGTTAAAGAACTGCTGCAAAACAATATGCTTTTTCCCCCCCCAACTTCTCCTTTCTTCTATATTCTCTCTTTCCTTCAGTCCTTTTAATTCTTTTCTATTTGAAAGGATCTCCTGGTTCTTTCTCACTAATTTTACCTTATATATCAAGGTATTTTTCACACTCTGTGGCTCTCCATTTATTTCTCCTTGTATGTTCTTTCTCTTTGGATTTTAGAAAAGCTGTGATAAAATAAATCACCGAAGAGGCAGGTAAAGTTGTTATTATCAAATAACTCAGCTCTGCAACATTGAACAAAATAGCCAGGTGCAGGGGAAATCTGCTTATGCTATCTGCACAGCCAGCTCCCCACAATCTGCTCTACAAACTGACCTAATGATAGTATTTGCTATGCTATGCATACATTTCCTCCCGTATACACAAATTCAGAAGGAAAAGTTTCCTGAGCAAAAATCAAAGCTACTATATAATGTAATAAGAATTTTCCATATTTTTTTAAGACGTGCAGTGTTTCTTACAAGTCATATAATACAGAATTAACTGCTGTCCAGCTCTCCTCTGCTGAAGATGCCAGTATAACATGTATTTCACAGCATTTACATGTCATTTTTCCAAATTTTATACATTGGATTGAGTTAATCTAAAAAAGCCTCTAATTTAACAGTATTAACAATGTAGTAAATGGACCACTTTATTTCTCTTTAAGGCTTTCTATCTGTACTCTAAGGTCTAATGATTATCAGACTAAGGTTAATCACAATAGCCTGGTAAAAGTGGAGTTAAGTGTCAAAGATTACCTCAATAAGAAACAGCACAGATGCAAATTAAGAGCTGTAAATTGCAGTGACACATGACTAGAACTGGCTTAATTTCAGTTGCATCATAGCTGAATTGTACTCTGCATGTGTCAGGCAGGCATTGACACATGAACAAGCAGGTAAATCAACATGACAAGAAATAAATGTAGGACAAAATCACTGGACTGCTTAATACATGGGTTTTAATGCATTAAAGTTGTATGCATAACAGGCTGAGTGGTAATACCATTCATATTCCTTTCTGTGACCAGAGAATACAAATTTTCGTTGGCTGTATAATGACTTGGCCCCCTGTTGAATTTGACTGACTTCCCGCATTTTGAGTCATCATATGAAAAAGGACAGATATAGCCCTCACAAGTCTTTTCCACACCCAAGCGTATTTGGTTGTAATAAACATTTGTACCAGCTTGTAATAAAATCCTGAAATCTGATAGAGTATCTCCACATATCATCATCATCTAGTAACTGCTGTTACTTAAGCTCTGATCTCACAAAGAACTATGACTATTAAGATGCTGTTGTAACTTTAGAAACATTGGGCTCATTTTATTATATGACACTATCCATGTGACTGACTTCAGAATTGGCATGTCAGCAACAGGCCAATATAGTAAAACAGCATTAAGGAAAATTGAGGATCCAGAAATTCATCTTACTTAGATCAATACTATTTTAACAAACAGGGTTTTGTCTTCATATTCCCTAGACTTTACATGGATAAGCTTAACTAGAAGATCACCTTATTTTCTGAAGTATTATGTTGACAATGTTATTTCCTCCCAAACATTTTTGTGATGCAAATGAAAACAAGCAGAATTTGAGAAAACTGAGAACTAGGTGAGCAACCAAATTACCTTGCCAAAACATACATCTTCTTCCTTAAAATGTCTAATAAATCTGTAAAATATACATTTATGAGAAGAATGTTTTCAATTCCAACAGTTGGACTGCCTGATTAAACTGGAAAAAGGTAAAGAAAATATTTCAGATGCTACTTTCAAAATGAGTAACCATTCAAACTATAAGAAAAACACCTCTCATTATCAGATAAAACTAGAGGGTCTACTACTAAGAAAACTATTTCTCTAAGAAGAATTAGTTAAAAAAGACAAAGATAATGTAGTCCATACTTGGTGTATTTTGATGGAAAGCAGCTCAAATTTAGGTCCCAAAACTTAGGTCAGTGAAACTGAATATTCAGAACCTGATTCTTCTAGAATATTTTTTGGCAAAACTGACAAAAACTGTCAAATATACAATTTTGTTCTTGTCATTTGAACACTATGACATTTCAAGAAAGAAGCAATATCCGCATCACAGAATATGCACTGTATCTGGTCTGAGTTAATACAGTCTGAGGTCAACACTGAACTTCACAGCTTTTGTTTGGTTTGCGTTTTTTAATTGGTAATTTTGTGGTATTCACAACACAAAAGCCTTGTAGGAGCAGCTCTCCATTAAAGCTTTCTACACTTGGTTGGGAGATTTGGTAATATGACATAGTGTTCTGCTTTCACTTCAGCTATTGCATTATTTTTTGGGTATGCCCAACTCTGATAATGTTATCAGTCTTATTACAGTTCTTCTGTAGTTAAAGATATAAAGCATTCACAGCAAGTCTCTCATCTATTTTGAGAGTGGACACTAATACAAAATAGAGGTCAAACAGACTTCCTTTGGGGGTTTTTTGGTTGGGTTTTTTTTTGGTTGGTTGGTTTTGTGTTTTGGGTTTTTTTTTAACCTTTATACAATAGAAGGATTTTCTTATCATTTCATTTGTGAGGTAAGAACACTTAAACCGCTGAAACACAAGGAGGGCAACCATGCCAAGTTTTAGGCAACTCTATTACCTTAAGCAGAGTTCTAACCTCGACAACATATTTTATTCCTTGGAGAGAAACCCATCTACCACTCTGCTGAAGTGCTTCAGGTCCTTACAGCTGAATTATGCCAAACTCACTGTAGTAGTTTGTATTACCCTTATATTCAGCTGCTATTATTTTCAACAGTGAACTAGAAGATTATCAAATCTTATAAAGGCTGCAGAGATTCAACATTCATTAAAAAAACAAAACAAAACAATACAAAACAACCAACCAAACAAACAAAAAACCCCAAACCCCACTGCATCTTTGTTCCCTATAATAGATAGTAATTGGATTTACTACAGCAACCCTTTTACATTTACTACATTCCAGAATTTACTTTTACTAAATTTATTTTTTTCATTCTGGCAGAAATCTGATGTTATTGCTTTGTATTCCTAGCCAATGTTAACCCAGCTGTAAAATAAATTATATGAGCTATTTTAGAAACACTGAAGTGGCAAAATGCTACAGTAGAAAATATAGTAAAACATCCCCTTTTTAATCCTCCAAATCAGACTTGCTAGAAAAAAAAAAATATTACGGCATACAACAGCCATTCTCAGGAATAGAAAAGGCAATATTTGGATTCTGAAGTGCTACATAAGCTATAAAACTTTACCACTCTGTATTTAAACTTCTTAGTCTCTGACATGCAAATCTACTTTTTCTCTGGAAGAACAGATGACTCTCTAAGAGTCACAAGCTTCTGTAAGAAAAAGTCAATAGTTCACCAGAATTTTTTTGAAGGACAAACAGTAATCTCCTTTTTGCTGCTCTTCTTCCCCCCTCCCTTTTTCCAGGAGAGAAACATGCTGTCTCTTAAAGAGACCGTGGAGCTATCCTGTTATAGATTTCAACTCTCAAACCACCATTTTGCAGTAAGATATTATCAGGTAGTATACAGATTCACATATTGGAAAAAATTGCTTTCTTTCTGGAGCTTTCAATGCATCTACACCACGAAGCAAGCCCTGTGAAAAGAGAATTAGATAGAAAAGGGCTTTATTGCCATGACTGTGGTGAATCCAAAGCTATTACTTCCCAGCCATCAGAACCACATACTTAGGTAAGGTAGAATAGAGAACAACCAATCCAAGGAGTCATTACTTACTCTGTTGTCATTAACACAGCATGTGTATTTATTTTAAAGTTACATATGAGCAGAATTTATTTATTATATTGTACTGGGTCTGGCTGAACTGGAATTGGTTTTCCCCTATAGCAGCCCTCACAGTGCTGTGTTTGATGCTGGGAGCTGGCAGGGTGTTGATAGCACCCCGGTGTTGTGGCTACTGCTGAGCAGTGCTTACACAGCACCAAGGCTCTTTCTGATATTTCCCCCAGTGGGACGGGGTGGGCAAGATCTTGGGAGGGGACACAGCCAGGACAGCTGACCCAAACCGACCCAAGGGATATTCCATACCATATGACATTTGCTCAGTATAAAGCTGGGAGAAAGGAGGAAGGGGGTGGGGTCACCCTTGGTCCTCCGAGGCAACCACTACGTGTATTGGAGCCCTGCTTCCTGAGAAGGCCCGACATCGCCTGTCCATGGGAAGTAGAGACTAAATCTGTTTGCTTTTGCTTCCACGCACGGACTTTTGCTTCGCTTTGCTTATATTAAAACTGCTTTTGTTTCACCCACAAGGGTTAGTTTATCTTCTTTCCCCTCTTTACCCTCTTGAGAAAACAAGGGGAAAAG
>NW_020799143.1:7521230-7550489 GCF_003259725.1 Athene cunicularia
GGGGGGGGGGAAGTGATAGAGCAACTTGGTGGATACCTGGCATTTAGCCAGAGTCAAACCATCACATATGTAAACATAAAGCTCAGTAAATCTGGTGACAATTTCAGAAGTAGTTCTAAACTACCAAATTCACTGTAGCCACATATACCACTTATATTCTGTGAAGCACTAACAGAATAAGAAAGCCTCTCTCCACTAAACCGATTAATATTTTTATAGGTGCAAAAAAGAAAGTTTAGATGGTCCATTCTACTCTTAATAATATATGAGCTTTTCACATCTTAAAAAAATGTCCAGAGCGAGTTATCCTTAGCTTTGCTAACTATTCAAGCATTCCTTTTTGTCCTGAAAATAGTCTGAGTGAACACATACTCTAGGATTTTAAGAGTTCCCTTTAGAATTTGCTATTATATTTCATAAGGTAGTGGTTTTGCCCCCTGTTGATCAGATAGCAATGAAGTCGGATCAGAAAAAAAACACTGGAATCCAACCAAAAGACCAGATTACTCATTTAACACAAAGGAATGCTTTGATTGCTGGGTCATCATCTAGCAGTGTGTATTAAGTATCTTACCCCACCACTGTTTACAAGAGCTCTTTCAGTGATCAAGGCAAGTAGGCATGTTCCCCACCTTCTAAAAAAAAATAAAGGGAAAGTTGAAAAAATAAAGTCAAGCAGACTTTCATTTTGTGGTTGGACACGGAGCGACAATAGGTTTCTAATACTCCTTTCCCTAGGGACACTAGGGAGAGCAAGTTCTTTAATTTTTACCAGTTGGCAGCAAGAAACATATCACAGGTGGCTGCTCTCTTGTATACACACTGTTAGCTCTGCTTGTTTGTATATTCAGTAGAATGAATGATGCACCTGAGTCTCCTCATGCACATATCCAGGGATTTAGTGCCATCAGCCTGAAGAAATCATACACCTGGCTAGAAAAGAAATGCACAAAATGCACTGCATTATGATGAGATCCCATGGGGCTCTTCATCAATCCATGGAACACTCATCTGTGTACTGAACAGTTTATATTTCTGAAACTGGTGAGACATTCCAGCTGACTTAAAATCTAAATTTATTTCACTAGGCTACCAAGCTACCAGAACTGATGAATTAGAAACAATTTTCATTGTTTAGATATTTCAGAAAGTACCATAAAGTACAGCATTCTAGGATGAAAGTTTATATATCCAGGAAAGCAGAGAAAGTCATAACACTGTTTTGATTCCAAGTACCTCAAGATAATTTAAAAAATACATTGCACTGTTATTTTGAAGAGTCATAAAGATTCCACAGGGGGGCATTTCATAGTCTAATGCACTTCTCACCTTAACACAAGACACTATACAGAAACGGCAGATCGGCAGGCTCAAGTAACTATAAACAAAACTAAACCAGAAACTCAAAGTGGCTTTTTTTTTCAGTCTTGGAAAAGGAAAAAATAAAGCTGGTGTTCTTCATAGAGGCTCTGTAACTTTGAATAAAGGGTAAGGAACAGCTGTGCCTTTGCTTTGATCATTGCTTTGCAATGAAGATTAGCATTCTAAAATTGCAGTAGTCACCTGCTGGAATGGAGGGGAAAAATTTTTCTTTAACATACAGTGACCAAATTCCTAGGGTATGTTTGGTAAAATATACCAAAAGAACAACTAAACTACTTGGAGAGATGCATCAACACAAGGAAACATAGGAGAACACAAGGAAAATGAGGTGAAAATTCTGGTAAGATACTTCTGGTTTTCCACATGCAAGATTAAATCTCAAGCCTAAATGAGAAACTTACTTGGCCTATCATGCTGCAGATCTACTTATAGGTTTCCAGTTCTGTCAGAGCACTTGGGTGAGGCACATTACCCTTTCAGATACAAGCAGTGTAGACTACCTTGTAACACTTTTGTGCCATGTGGGAGGCTCTTGGAGGCCAAGCTTCCACTGTAGTTGATTAACAGTCCAGTTCTTTCAAAATGAGAAATGTCTGCCAGCCTAGCTTTGGAGGCAACTAAATAGCCAGTATTATCACAAAAGTCAATTTAGCAGTACCAAATCAAATTCTGGATTCCAGATTATTTGTCCCTACCAAGCAGAACATAAATCTAATGTCAGCACTTACCAGCAGCCTCTGCTTGGTAGATATACACTTACATGTAGAAATGCTGGAACATTTCAAACATAGTTTTGCTGTCCTTTCCAAACCACAGCTTATTAGCATTTATTGATTTACTCTCCTACCACAAGACCCTTCAGTCATTATCTCTGTCATTATAGAGGGTACATTTTATCCTGTCCAGAGGGCCTTCTACTACCCATTTAATCTAAAGTCAGTATCTTCTGTTGATCTGAACCCTAACTCCATCCTAAAGTTTACCATTCATTGCAAATAGATGGCTTAGATATAGTTCCAAGTCTTGTCTTGATGCTATGCTTAAGGTAGCTCCTTCTGAATGTAGCTATTCTGTAACTGCCAGAAGATCCTAAACCAAACAAATCACCCCAGAATCATGCCAGGCAGCTGTATGGTGCTGACCTGATGTTTATCTGCCAAAGACATAAACATAAGAGGACAGTGTTAGTAGCATGATCTGTAAAAACAAGCCTTACTCAGGAGTACTTAGAGATTAATTTAGAGCCAGGCTTAATCCATCTCACTGACTCTTTACGGGAATATAGACAGATCATTTACACCTGTGCCTCCTTCTCTAAATATGGTATCAGAGGAGCTATGCTGTTGTAGATGAACTGAGATCCATCTTGTTAACTATGCAACTCTTTTGCTGTGAGCACTGTGGAATAAAAAGAAGCTTTAAAGAAAATACTGGAAAATAATTCCTTTCATCATAGTGTTCTTGGTTCTGTTCTGTAAAAAAAAAAAAAAAAAAAAAAAGCTATGTTCTATCTGGATTTAATTAGGTGATGCAGTGCCTGGAAGAAAGGAGCACAAAGGCAGCTAGCAAAATGTTCTTAAGCAAACCTGGGAAAGCATGCAGGGGGAGCTTTATGTACAACTCTCTCTTTTTGATTATGTCTGTGTGGATCTCTCATGGGATATGAGCTACCTTTCTGAGGACTCAAACTCTCCAAGTCTATAGTACCACAAGTCTATCTGTTGTCTGTAGAATTTAGATTATGACCTCATTAAATGTCACATTCCTGGTTTTTTGGCTGTGTAAGGTTTTATTTCCTTAATGCACTAAGAAATTAAAGATTAGCATGTTGTGTGTAATGATGAATGATACCATGTACAGCTGATAAGCCTGTAAGAGTCTCTGATCAATACTCAACAAGTTGTGAAGAGTTACAGAAATATTTCCTGGGACTAAACTTGTACAAGGACATTTGTGCAACAAACTGTGTTTGTCAAGTTTGCTGGATTTCTGAGGCAATTCAGAAGGTGAGAATGGGACAGCACTATCTCAACAGGTTTAGATCTCACAAGGCATTTATAAAGAGTTCTTCGCATCATTGAAGAACAGTTGTTGCAGCAGTGTTATTCCTGGTATAGTTGTAGGGAGACTCCTCTGGCACATGAACTACAGGCAGGAATTATTCCCTACATCAGATCAAATCTGTTGCGTGTTCATTGGAAAAATTCTGTCCAAGTTACACCTAGACAACTCTCTGACCTACTTATTCCAGACACTGGTTACCCAATGAGTCTACTTAAATGTCTGGCCAGCAGCTGGCAAACACGACACAGCTGTTACACTTCACTGAGATGCAGCCAGTGAATACTGGAAGGATGTTCTTATGTCCTGACAGGCATCAGCTTTTCTGTACCCTATGTTCGGTCTACTCCCAATGCATTAGATTGTCTGCCACCAAGTGGTGGGGTGCACAAGTTAATGAGAAACATTCTTCATGCTATGGTAAATAGCAGTAAGAAAAATGCATCTCAGGATGTAGTGGTCTTTTCCATATATCCAAATATATGATTAATATATCCAAGTATTTTTTCACATCACCTGAGTAGACCATAGAGGGATATACTCTACTGTGCCCCTGGGAGTCCTGTAAATTTCAGTAGCAGCTACAAGATGCAGGGGAGTAAAAAACCAACAACCAAACAATAATTTTTGTTTGGGTATATTAACTGCATTCAAAGCCTCACATTACAAAATGGTACATTTTGAGTGATTACAGAGATGATACAACAGCAAAACTGTATAGACATTTTTCTAACCCATGAAAAAGAGAATTATATAGGCTTTTTGGAGGACAACTAGGAACCTGTAGGTACTATTTTTCTATCCATGGAAATACAGAAAATCTTGAGCCCTGGCAAAATATTATACTATTACTATTGTTACTCTATAGCCTTCTGTTGAATGTTCTTCTGAGTAGCTGCTATGTTAACAAAGAACACAACACTGTTTCTTGCATCCAGATAAAAGGTGGTGTACCAGATTCTCTGAGCTAGGAAAGCGCAGCTAGAAGATCTTTGCCATGTAATTTTCCCTCTCTTACAAACAGGTGATACCTGCTGCATCTGATGGTTTCTTCCTGACTGCTTCAATCAGTCAATGTCAAACCTGAAAGCATGAGCTCTCTTTGGCCATCCAATCAGTCTGAAATGTTACATTTGTGAAACAAGGAAATCTCTCCAACATGAAGCCTGAGAAGATAGAAACACATACAAAATGTCATCAATCAATGAATTTTCCTGTGGCTACAACATCATTTGTGGGAATGTCTATTTTCCTGAAAGCAGATCCAGGGTTTAAAAATTAAACTAAATGCATTCTGAAAACGAGATTAATTATGACAATTTTCCTCCTTTCAATAATGTGGTATTCATATTTCATATCTGCACTATTTAAATAGCATAAATCAATTGAATTCTGTCTAGAAAGTGGGGGAAGGGCTATGCAGCTATGCTATCCAAAGGCCTATTCCTATACCCAGAGTCCTACAGCAGATTTCAATGAGGAGAAAAACTTTTACCATTGATGCTTTTAAGAAGTCTTTTCCATGGTACAAATAGTTTGCCAAAGACCTACTTCTTCTAGGAGACTCTCAGTCAGCCATACTATGAAAAAAATCCTGAGCATTTAAGAGACCCTCACTAGGCCAACCCTTCCTAACACTCATGTCTTCTTTGATACACTTCTGGAGAAAACACATATGAATTCAAGGAAAGGCATTAGGCAATTATTTACACTGGCTGGCAAACCCTACCTCAGACTCATTTCAGTGAGTACATGTATGAAAAGCAGGCATAAACTCCTTTATGGGCCACAGATTTCCTTGCAAGGTGTCACTTAGATCTGTGTAACTAAAATGAAAATCAGAAACTCCTATTCTTTACATAAAGGACTATTATTTTTCCATAGGAGACTTCCCTGGTTCCTCTTTGTCATCCTCTGGCTGAGAAACGAAGCACAGCTTCTCCTTCCCGGCTGCCTACAGTGTTACCCTGAAGTACCAGAGAACAGCAATTACATCATGTCTACATGGAAACTTTTAATCAGACTGAAACTCGGTCAAAACCAATAGCTGTACTCAGCAACAGTCCTCATATTTTGAAACTGAATTTGCAAATTTTTTTTTTTTATTCCTTTCATACAGCAAAATCAACATTTAAAAAGTTGTGTCGGTTACAAGGTTGACCTGTGCATTGAACAGATACTGCACTGTGAGTGCAACAGGTCAGCTGAGGGGAAAAATACCATATATTTATGCAATGTGTGCATTTCTGAATTCCAAAATCAGAGGTAATGAGGAGAAAAAAAGGGCATTTTTCCTGTGGGACTGTAGCATTTGGGGTCTGGCCTGAGACGTGGATACAGAAGATAGAATTGGTTTCATACCCTTTTATTTTGCTTTAACCATAAGATGAAGGTTGCTTTACTGAAAAAGTTTGTTTAGTTTTGGCTCCTAATACATCTCCAGAGATGTCTTTACACAGCTTGGTGGGCTGACAGTGACAAGTCAGAAGAGACTTTCACTGAAATGTTCCCTCAAAGCCCTGGCTCAGCCAGACCCACCCTGCTTTATTTATCACCAGAGGTTTTCTGTATTACGTTTGGTTTTGCTCCCAAGTTTAGGTACATACATTTATTTTCTACATTAAAATGCATAGATTAATCTGTACAAAACTGTAGCAAAACAATTCCAACATTGAGGGGTTATTATGCCCATGCTAAAAGGGCTTTATTCAGAGATAATTAGGCCCAAATCTTGATGTCAATGTTATCCTCTTGTGTGAATGAAACGAGAACAAAACTTGGTTGTAAGGGGAAAATTGTCTTCAATGAGTATTGATCTGGGTCCATAGGCTTTGGGTTTTGAGGTCTGGTCTGAAGAAGAACAAGAAGAACCTTTTTTTTGTTGTTTGTTTTTCCTTTGTGAAAGGTCAAAGATGTAATGAGTCCTGCCAGCTTGAAAAATAAAGCCCAATGTGCAGAAGTGATTGAAATGTTAAACTGCTATAAAATGCTAAATTCAGCACTGCTTAGGGTCTTTTGTTATCTGTCACTTGTATGACCATGTGAGTAATTTCAGTTCTCTGTTGGTTAATGCCTCAGTGCTTGCCCCGTCAGCATGTGCTTCCCGCCATATGAAACCAGTGCAAGGGTGTTATTCTACAATGACTTACCATGTCATGTAATTTGTCTTTTTCTCTACTGTCCTTGCAATACAGTTTCTCAGATAATCAGCTAGAAAATAATAGTGTTTCAGATATGTGAAAGAAGATAAGGACTATGCTTTAATTAGGTGAGATGTTTATGAATTTAACTCACTTGCGAATGACTGACTACATCTTTGTCAATTCAGCTGTGATTTTTCTTTAGTTATTTCTGTGAGGCAAAGGTTTTTCATATCCCCAAGCCTCATCAAAACTGGCTCTGAGCTCACCCTTGTGAAACTTACCCTCCCTGCATGGACAAGGCCCATACAGAGAGTTGTTTACTTGCAGTACCAATCGTGAAATCATCATCACAACCATAATATCATCTCCCTACCTCCTGCCTCCCTGTGGATGTGGCTGGAAAACTCTTCCCACACAGCACGGCTGTTTATGAAAAGAAAAATTCCTTTCCAGCCCCAAGAATAGACCCTTCCATTTACAGCATATCGTGGAGGGAAGATAAAAGCAGTCCATCTAGACATGGAAGGACACACAGGTTGGAGACACACACAGAGCTTTCCACTCCAGACACTCTGCTGGGAGCTAATAGTTGCCACAGGCCTGTCCATATAAAGGCAGAGCTTTCCAACAAACTCCTGGAAGAGAGAGACCAGAAAAGAGGCAAATGACTCTTCCTTGACAGTCTAGAAACATGGTGTCATCTTATTACCAAGGATTCAGGGGTCAGATTGTATCCAAAACCAAAGAGAAATGTTTGGTGCCTGCAAAAATGCTCTTTTCTCAAGCTCATTCTTGCTATATCTAGTGGTATACTTCAGAAAAATACAGATAATCAGGAAACCTGCCTCTAATGTCCCCATACAGCTTTCATCCACCTTATTCATAGACACAAAATAGGTGAGCTTTATTCTGGCCTAATTTACCACAAGGCACTGCCTACTCTTGCTCTGGATTTGTAGGTTCTGTTCTTGGATGTTGTCCTCCAGGATAATGGGAGAAGCACAAATTTCAATTATCCAGAGTGTTATATTCCTCTTTAACAAAGAAAAGGAGAAAGTAGTCAGCTATTGCAGCTCCCATATGATCATGGAGCTTTATTACAGCAAACCCTACCTACTCTGGTACTACCCAGTTAGAGGCTGGAATATTCTTTTTAAAATGGGATCTTGTTAGGTACAAGTGTTGGTACTCTCAGGCCCATCAAATTCCAGTACAAGTTTACCAGCCTACCATAGGACCCTGGATGTCACACTGTCCTTAGGTTGAGAAGGATACAAATGGAACTACATGACTGGGAGATAGCTAGAAAAATGTTCTTACTCAGACTCCCATGGTACCAACCATCATAACAGCTAGGCACTAGTACTAAAGAGACATGAGGAGATAAATCTTTTGTTTATCTGATATATATAATTTGTCACTCTGATAGGACAATAATTACATGGCAATTTATTGTGGCAATGATCTTAAACTCCCTGCCAGACTTTGGTTGTATTTTAAAATAAAGCTGGATGGTCATGGTTCAGTTTTTGCAGTACTTAGAAACAGTTCCTAAGAAACTTACTGAAAACAAAGAGCTGTATGTTATAGAAAAATATAGCAACAGCTGAAGGAGATGGGGCTGGATGAGAAAGTAAGTGTAGTGAAAATGAAACTGAAGGCTTTGTTATATATATTAGGTACAATTATCTTACTAAAACCTATATGCCTTTAATTTATAAAAAGTTTTTGTCAAGTTCAGAAGGAGCAGTAGAACACATTCAAATTACAATCACTATCACAGAGGGATCAACGATGCATCCAAGAACAAAGTGATTTTCTCCTCTTGTACAGAATATTTATTAAATTCATGCACCGAATGAATATATAGCAGATGTTTGAGTCATTTGTAGTGTATCAGGAGCAACTCCTTGTGGAGAGACAATTTTAAAAAGAAAGTCAGCATTCCAATATTAACCTCCTTGCTGTATGTCATTTATTCAGTTTTGCAGTATAGACCTCTCTCAATTTACATTTGCATTAGCCTCTGGAAATTTCTTCCAAACCCTAGCAGTGGGCTTGCTTGTTATGCTACTAATAGTAATTGCCTTGAAAGTCACTTCATTAACTATATCTGTCTCATCGTTTTTAGCTGCCACTGCTAAAGATCCCAGAGAGGTGACAGTCTCATTTTAATAAACACCACTGACATGGTGATTCATCAAGGGACACAGGTAGATGGGTAAGGTGAACAATTGTAACCCAGAATTCAGGACATATATTTCTGTATACAAACACAGAAATTCCAGGTTTTAACTATGTGGGTTTATTTTACTCATTTTACCCACTACTGACATCTTGTCACTAAAAAATTCAGTTTGACCTCTTTATTTTGAAGGGCACTGCAATAGAAATCTTATTTGACTTCAAATTTGGTTTTCTCTGTCAGGGCATAGGACTCAAAAACTGCAGAGAATTCAGCTGAATCTCTGAACAAGTGTTGTTGCTGGATTTTATTATAATGTTGATAGGAGGGAAAAAAACAGCTAGGGAATGAAGAAATTGAGCTTATAAGAATTTATAGCTTGTCTTCTGAGGAAGCATGCACATAGCCTTCAAGCATATTCATATCTGTCCATGACTATATACTCTGGCCTGAATAAAAGAAAGGCCCCAGAAAAGGACCTTTGGTGCTGTGGAAAGAGTACAGGGTTACTAAGAGAATGAGAAATAGAAAAGCAAGTGGCAAGACAGCAAAACAACAACACAGAAAAAGGAATGGAAATATTGATATAGGCATAGAAGAGTAAATAATGATATGTCTTTGGTAATGAGAAGAGAGACACTGAGAAGTGAGCAGATAGGAAAGGAAGGATTAAAAACAGGATATGGAAGGAAACAAAAAGTGGTAATGAAAAGCATGAAACTGACAATGGAAAAAGTGAGGAAAACACACTCCTTATATAAACTGTAAAGATTCATTTCCTAGAGAGGTACCACTTATCCCACAGCAAGTTCTTAACCATTTTATAGAATGATTTTATTTCTCTGTCAAAAGAATATAAGCTATAAGTAGGCAAAGAAAAGAAGACTTGAAAAAATTTAATATAAAACTTTAAAATTTCATTACTGGCTCACATAAAATACACCTGAAATTCAGTGCATAAACATCTCCTTGGAAACTTGAATAAGAAAAAATATTTCTACTCGCTATTACATTAATATTTTTATTACTGTAAAAGAATTATAGTAGATTAAACCCCAGAAAGTGCATAGAGTATTTTGGTGCCATGGGGCTTCTGCCTGTTTGGAGATGGTCTGTGCTTCATAGGCTTTGGAATTGTCAGCCCTGTCTGGTGTGAGAGATACTTACACTTCACAGAATCAAACAATCACCTTGACTGGGAAAGACCTTGATCACCTAATCCAATCATTAACCTAACACCAATAGTTCCCAACAACACCATACCCCTAAGTGCTATGTCAATGTGACTATTAAACACCTCCAGGGATGGAGACTCCACCACCTCCCTGGCTAGGCCATTCCAACACCAACAACCCGTTCTGGAAAGAAATGCTTCCTAATATCCATTCTAAACCTTCCCTGGTGAAGCTTGAGGCCATTCCCTCTTATCCTATCGCTTGTTACTTCGTTCAAGAGACTCATCCCCAGCTCTCTGCACCCTCCTTTCAGGGAGCTGCAGAGGGTGATGAGGTCTCTCCTCAGCCTCCTCTTCTCCAGACTAAACACCCCCAGTTCCCTCAGCCGCTCCCCGTACGACCTGTGCTCCAGACCCTGCACCAGCTCCGTTGCCCTTCTCTGGACACGCTCGAGTCATACAATGTCCTTTTTGTAGTGAGGGGCCCAAAACTGAACACAGGAATTGAGGTGTGGCCTCCCCAGTGCCGAGTACAGGGGTGAGATCCCTTCCCTGTCCCTGCTGTCAACGCTATTGCTGACACAAGCCAGGATGCCATTGGCCTTCTTGGCCCCCTGGGCACACTGCTGGCTCCTGTTCAGCCGGCTGTCAATCAGCACCCCCAGGTCCCTCTCTGACTGGCAGCTCTCCAGCCACTCCTCCCCAAGCCTGTAGCGCTGCTGGGGGTTGTTGTGGCCCAAGGGCAGCCCCCGGCATTTGGCCTTATGGAAACTCCTCCAGTTGGCCTCAGCCCATGGCTCCAGCCTGTCCAGGTCTCTCTGCAGAGCCTCCCTACCCTCGAGCAGATCAACACTCCCACCCAACCTGGGGACATCTACAAACTGACTGAGGGTGCACTCGATCCCCTCGTCTGGATCATCAATAAAGATGTTAAACAGGAGTGGCCCCAAAACCCAGCCCTGGCGGACACCACTCGTGACCGACCGCCAACTGGATTTAACTCCGTTCACCACAACTCTTTGGGCCTGGACATCCAGAGAGTTTTTTACCCAGCAAAGCGTGTGCACATCCAAACCTCGAGCAATCATTTTTGCCAGGAGAAAGCTGTTGGAAACGGTGTCAAAGGCCTTACTGAAGTCAAGACAGACAACATCCACAGCCTTTCCCTCATCCAATAAGCAGGTCACCCTGTTGTAGAAGGAGATCAGGTTTGTCAGGCAGGACCTGCCTTTCATAAACCCATGCTGACTGGGCCTGAGCATCTGGTTGTCCCGCACGTGCTGTGTGATGGTACTCAGGATGAGCTGCTCCATCAGCTTTCCGGGTATCAAAGTCAAGCTGACAGGCCTGTAATTTCCCAGATCATCCTTCCAACCCTTCTTATAGATGGGCATCACATTGGCCAATTTCCAATCAGTCAGGACCTCCCTGTTCAACCAGGACTTTTTAAATTTCTTCCACTTTTCAAAGGAGAAATGGATGAGTCAGTTAACAATTTATAAAAGATGTAAGATTAGCAACATTTATTAGCATCATCCAGCAAGGTTTAAAAGACCACATTCTGCTGTCCAATCTTTTTTCCCCAGAACGAAGAAAAATGCCATGTTCATAAGAAAACCCTTGGAGCTTTCCAGCAAATGAGTAGAAGCTGTACAGAAGTTTCCTGTAGGACATTGCCTAATTGCTTCAATTGGATTTACTTTTCCGTTCATTCCCATTCATTCATTTGGTGACTTGTTACAGCTCCTGTTTGCTGTTGATTGTCTTTTCTAGTAGCTGATTGTGTTTTCTTAACATTAACTTATTATGAAAGGAAAAGAAGTAGTTGTTTCAAATGCACTGCCTTACCATGAGACTATAAAAACTGAATGAGAAAAAAACAAAGCATATGCAGTACTTTCATAAGTGACCCAGAATGGATTCTATTAACCTCAAAAACAAGAAGTTGTCTAAAGAAAGTCATAAACTAATTACTTACCTTATTGAACATTGCATAAGAACCACAGCAGAAAACATTCTAGATAACAATTTTAATACTCCATAATAAGGTCACAAAAGGATAATAAAGGACTTTCAGCTGTTGTTATAATTACAAGAATTTTATGCAGTCTTTTAAGGGAATTTAAAAAAATACACTCTTGATGATTAACACATAAATGTTTTTGAGTAACCAAAGTACTACTAAATACAAAACCACCACCAATAAACCCCTTAAATTTAGATTGTGCAAATCAATTTTCAGAAGTGAGCTGTGGTCCAGGGTGCCTCAAAATTTTGGGTACCAAAAATCAGACACCCTGAAGCATGTTGCATTAAACGTGAATGTAAATCCCACTTAATGTCTAAGAAATTGTGTTTAAAATAATTTGTCATCTTGGAAAATTATACTCTATTTAAAATTAAATATAAGATGCATCTAAAATGGCTACATGCATTCTCATAGATTTGTAATGGCATATAAGGTGGGTTTCTGCATTGATAAAGTGTGAAGGAAAACAATACAGTTAAATGGTTATTTCTAAACTAATACCTATAGCTTCTGGAAATTACGAATTTAAGTAATGATCAAAAGGAATTTTAATATGTTGGGTAACAAGCTTATAGTGAAGTGGAGAAAGCCGTTTTTTCTGTTCCAAAGTAGTTCTGGGTGTTATCTCATAAACCTACACCTAAAAACCCATAATATTTATGATCTCCTAGGTTCAGTTCACTTCTTTGAAAAAATATTTGGATTCTCTGTAATTTCTCTTTTTCTGATCCTGTTACAAACAGACAGTAAGGAAACTGCCCAGTTCTACAATAGAAGGAAAAGAAAACCTTGTTATGAGCAGCCAAATCATCAGAGAAAATATCACATATAATCATTATGCATGAGAGTAAGTTATCATAATATGATTGATTAACAAGTGAATTATTTCCTTACATCAACAGTGCAATAATGTCAATAATGTGTTATTAACAAAACAAGCTTGTATTAATATTCTGAAGAGCAGGAAGTCTAATAACTGTTCAGACTAGACTAGAAGTTGATGCACAATGTAAACATTGCTGCACTAACTGGAGCTCCAGCTGTGCAGCAGAGCTACAAACCCTGGTATCAGAAAGACAACATATACTGTTGTTCCCCAAGGAACTTCTAACATTCACTGGCTAAAGGGATCTCAGCTGAAAATTCTGTAGTAGACTTGCATGCATCTCTGTGCACATATGCATGAATAACTGTTATTAAGTATTTTACAGAGCAAGAATATCATAAGATGTTCATTTTCAAGATAGCAAAATGAAAACTTTTAGTTATATGTAGGAAATTAAAAAAAAAAAAAAAAAAAAAAAAAGACCTTTACATTACAAAGACCTTCAGACCTCCTTCATGCACACCCATTTTGTGATCAGCTCATATTGCCAGATACCCACCCTTGAGCATGGGGATGGCCAGCAAAACCCCTGTAGAGTGCTACTATGCAGGAACACAATTGCTGTGGAGATCAGCAATACACAGAGGTGCTACTTGGGAAAACTATCATTGGACATCTGCCCACCCTACTAGTAAGCCCCTGACCTGCACCAAAATCATGTAATTTCAGCAGAATCTAATATATTCCTAGCTATCTTCTTTGTCTTTGCATCCACAGTACCCTATGTGGGTACTCTGATGTGGGTACTGAGCTTTCCTAAGCTCAAATGTATGCATAATCACAGAAGGGCTAAGGTTAGAAGAGACCTTTGTAGCTCATCTGGCCCAACCTCCTTGAGCTGAGTAGGGGGCTTGGACCAGATGGACCTAGAGTCTGTTGCCCAGGACCATGTCCAGATGGCTTTTGAAGATCTCCAAGGATGGCAACTCCGGGCAACCTGTGTCACCCTCCCAGTAAAAAAAGAATTTCCTGATGGTCATGCAGAACCTCCTGTGTTTCAGTTTATGCTCATTGCCTCATGTCCTGTCATGGGGCACCACTGAAAAGAGCCTGTCTCCATCTTCTTTACATTCCCCCTCAGCCTTTTCTTCTACAGGCTGAACAGTCCCAGTTCTCTCAGCCTTTCCTCTTAAGAGAGATACTCCACCCTTCATCATTTTAGTGGCCCTTAGCTGGACTCTCTCCAGTGGCTCCGTCTCTCTCCTACTGGGGAGCCCAGAACTGGGCATAGTACTCCCCAGAAAGTCTCACTAGTGCTGAATAGATGGGAAGGATCACCTCCCTCGACCTGCTGGCAGCCCAGGACACCATTAGCTTTATTTGCCAGCAGAGCATAATGCTGGTCTATGTTCTACTTGGTATTCACTGGAAACCCCAGGCCTTTTCTGCACAGCTGATTGGCAGCCTGTTGGGCCCCTAGCACACACTGGTGCCCAGCGTTATTCCTTTCCAGATGCAGGACTTTTCACTTCTCCTTGTTAAACTTCATGAGGTTCCTGTCAGCCCGTTTCTCCAGGCTGTCAAGGCCCAACTCGATGACAGCATGACTTTCTGGTGTTCCACTCACTCCTCCCAGTTTTGTATTCTGTCCTGGTTCAGCTAGGATAGGGCTAAATTTCCCCAGCAAAGGGGGGAAGGGGTCTCCAGCCGGGTTATTCATACCATGCTGAGGTCAGGTCTGGGCGCGGCAGCGCGGGAACTTTTTCCTTGGTGGCTTTGGTGGAGGGGATCACACGGCAGGCTGTCTGTGTATCCATTGCGGTATTTCTCTGTATATCTTTTCTCTTGTTTACTCTCATTATTGTTTATTGTTGTTATCACTGCTACTGTTGTCATTCAGATTGTTTATCACACTGTTGTATTAAATTTATTCTTATTTTAACCCGGGGTTTGTGCCCTACTTGTGTCTGAGGGTGCGGAGGGACAACAGCAGCGTGGTCTCTGGTCCCGGCAGGCTTTAAAACTACCACAGCCTTTTTGGCACACCAACGTGGGGCACAAATTGGGTTGAAATAAGAATCAAAAAGGGACAGACCCTGACCAGAGTGTGTTATAGAAATCGGTTGGGTGTAATTTTTCTGTTTGTATTTGTATTTTTTTGATAAGAAATGTTTGCAGTGCTGGCCCACTTGCTTGCGTGGTGGGGCTGGATTAACACTTTCCAGTATATGATCCCAGTGTTGGTGTTTGTTATTGGTGGAAAATGTATAAAGGATCTTATTTTGATGTACGGGCTACTGACTGCTTATAATGTGTGTGGGGGCGGGCCGGTACCTGCCTGCTGCCTGGGCTTTTGTTAGGGGTCTCACCCCCTCTATGGGTGAGCCAGGGGAAGAGATCCTCTCAGTTTTGGGGAGTTTCAGTTATCCTTGGAGCATGCAGGCCAGTGTAACTGTGACACAATGCTTTCTGAATGCCTGCCTGGTTTCGGTTTTGGCCACGCGGCACTTCTCTAACAATAGCGGCACCGGGAAACCTGCCCCGAGGTCAGATAATAGTGAGTAGCAAGGGGTGTGGGAAAAGATGGGCAAAGGCCTGAGTCGGTGGGCACCTCCAATGCTTTGGAATTTCACTCCTGAGCAAATGCAAAGCCCTGAGAAGCTGATGGAGTGCTTAGAAAGGGTGTGTTACAAAGCGGGCAAAACGCAGAAGACACAACTCGCAGCAATGTGTTCGGGACTTGCCCATGCCTACTGTGTCCTCTTTAATACCACCCACTGCCCTCAAGGGGGACAAAGGGCTGCAGGATCTGAGAATGAATTTACTGGTACAGCATCTGGGCCGCAGGAACAAGCAGAGCCAGTCTCAGTCACATCCACCAGCACAGCAGCTGAGTCAGAGAGCCAGCCAGTGCCGGTGTCAGTCGCCCCGATACAAAAAACAAAATATACCAGAAAGTCAGCTTGCAAAGTGGGGGATGGTGATGAGCCAGTCCCAGCACGGGAACAGGAGGGAGGACCAGAGGTGATCGTCCAATCTCTATCCCCAACTGAGCTGCGAGATATGTGGAGAGATTCTGGCCGCCTGGGAGGTGAGCAGATTTGCACCTGGCTGCTCCGATGTGGGGACAATGGAGCCAGTGCTTTTGAAATGGAGGGGAGAGAGACCAAGCAGGTGGGATCTTTGGCCAAGGATGCTGGCATTGATAGGGAAATAGGGAAACAGATTCAAACCCTCAAACTTCGGAAGCGACTCCTGCTCAGTGTAAGGGAGAGGTACCCCTACAAGGATGATATCCTATGTCAGCTAAGCAAATGGACCAACATTGAGAAGGGCATCCAGAGCCTCAGGGAACTGGCTGTGTTTGAGATGATCTATGGTGATCTGAATGATGAGCAGTCACCCATGGACACAGATCAAGCCCCTTGCACACACCTGATGTGGCGAAAGTTCCTGAAGAGCGTACCAGAAGCACACTCAAAAGCATTGGCAATAGTGTCCTGGTGGACGGACACCCACACTCTAACAGTGGATGGAGTGGTTGGCAAGCTCCGGAATAGGAGGGAAATCTCCCCTCATCTCACCATTCCTGGGTCTCAGCTGTGGAGGAACTGTCTCAGAGGGTCCAGAAAGTGGAAGAGGACATGTCCTACATTCCACCTGCACAGGTTAATGTCTCAGCCATTAGAAGTAAAAGTTTCCCCACTGAAGTGAAAGGCCACAGAAGGCACACACCACGAGGCACCCTGTGGTTTTTCCTCTGCGACCATGGAGAAAACATGAGGAGGTGGGATGGACAGCCCACTGCTGCCCTAGCTGCATGAATAGAGCAGTTGAAAGGGAAGACAATCACGAAATGGGACTCCTCCAAAAGGAGCACAGCTCCAGTGTCCAGTCAGAAATACCCCAGACAGAATAGAAGGGCCAACGTTATGTCTGACCCTCTTGAGGGGACCAGTAAATCATTCTTGCAAGAAGTGAGTGATGATGAGCAGGATTAGAGGGGCCTTGCCTCCAGCCAGGTGGAGGAAAGGGACAATCGGATTTACTGGACAGTGTGGATCCGATAGCCTGGCACGTCAGACCCACACGAGTATAAGGCTTTGGTGGACACTGTCGCACAGTGCACCCTGATGCCATCGAGTGGCAGTGGGGTTGAATCCATTTCTATCTCCAGAGTGACAGGGGGATCCCAACAACTGACCCTACTGGAAGCTGAAGTGAGCCTGACTGGGAAGGACTGGCATAAGCACCCCATTGTGACTGGCCCAGATGCCCCGTGCATCCTGGGCATAGACTATCTCAGGAGAGGGTACTTCAGAGACCCAAAAGGGTACCGGTGGGCTTTTGGTGTAGCTGCCCTGGAGGATGTTGAACAGTTGTCCACCTTACCCGGCCTCTCAGAGGATCCCTCAGTGGTGGGGCGGCTTAACGTTGAGGAGCAGCGAGTGCCGATTGCTACCAGAACAGTGCACCGGCGGCAGTACCGCACCAACCGAGATTCCCTGGTCCCCATCCATCAGCTGATCCATCAACTAGAAAGCCAGAAGGTGATCAGCAAAACTCACTTGCCCTTCAACAGTCCTATATGGCCAGTGAGGAAGCCTAATGGCAAATGGAGGTGTGATGGTTTGACTCTGGCTAAATGCCAGGTATCCACCAAGTTGCTCTATCACTTCCCCCCCCCCCCTTTTCCCCTTGTTTTCTCAAGAGGGTAAAGAGGGGAAAGAAGATAAACTAACCCTTGTGGGTGAAACAAAAGCAGTTTTAATATAAGCAAGGCAAAGCAAAAGTCCGCGCAAGGAAGCAAAAGCAAACAGATTTAGTCTCTACTTCCCATGGACAGGCGATGTCGGGCCTTCTCAGGAAGCAGGGCTCCAATACACGTAGTGGTTGCTTCGGAGGACCAAGGGTGACCCCACCCCCTTCCTCCTTTCTCCCAGTTTTATACTGAGCAAACATCATATGGTATGGAATATCCCTTGGGTCGGTTTGGGTCAGCTGTCCTGGCTGTGTCCCCTCCCAAGATCTTGCCTACCCCATCCCACTGGGGGAAATATCAGAAAGAGCCTTGGTGCTGTGTAAGCACTGCTCAGCAGTAGCCACAACACCAGGGTGCTATCAACACCCTGCCAGCTCCCGACATAAAACACAGCACCGTGAGGGCTGCTGTAGGGGAAAACCAATTCCAGTTCAGCCAGACTCAGTACAGGAGGCTAACTGTGGACTACTGTGGCCTGAATGAAGTTACCAGCAATGAGTGCTGCAGTGCCAGACATGCTGGATCTCCAGTATGAACTGGAGTCGAAGGCAGCCAAGTGGTATGTCACGATTGACATTGCTAACGAGTTCTTCTCCATTCTGATAGTGCCAGAGTGCCGGCCACAGTTGGCATTCACTTGGAGAGGCATCCAGTACCCCTGGAATCCATTGCCCCAGGGGTGGAACCACAGCTCCACCATTTGCCATGGACTGGTCTGTACTGCACTGGAGAAAGGTGGGGCTCCAGAACACCTGCAGTACCTTGATGTCATCATTGTATGGGGGAACACAGCTGAGGGAATCTTTGAGAAAGGGAAGAAGATAATTGAAATCCTCCTGAAGGCCGGCTTTGCCATTAAGCAAAAGAAAGTTAAGGGGCCTGCAAGGGAAATTCAATTCCTAGGAATAAAATGGCAAGATGGGCGTTACCACATCCCAATGGAGGCGATAAACAAGATCAAAGCCATTGCCCCACCAACCTCTAAAAAGGAGACTCAGTCTTTCCTGGGTACCGTGGGGTTCTGGAGGATGTACATCCCGAATTACAGCCTGATTATAAACCCTCTCTACCATGTAACCCGTAAGAAGAACGATTTTGAATGGGGCCCTGAGCAATAACAATTCTTTCAACAAATTAAACAGGAGATTGCCCAAGCAGTAGCCCTCGGGCCAGTCCGGGCAGGGCAGGAGGTTAAGAACATGCTCTACACTGCAGCCGGAAAGAACGGACAATATCACATATTGTCAGCAAACTTGCTGCAGCTACATTTTGCTCCATCATCCAGATCCTTAATGTAGGTGTTGAACAGGATCGGACCCCTGGGGTACAGTGCTCATTACTGACCTCCAACGAGACTGCGCTGGTGGTCACCAGCCTCTGGGCCTGGCCATTCAACCAGTTCTCCATTTCCCCCACTGCCTGCCCATCCAGCCCATACTTCAGCAGCCTCTCCACAGGGATGTCATCTCTCTGTGGGGAGGCAGTTTCAAAAACCTCACTGAAGTCAGCAGAGACAATATCCACTGCTCCTCCCTCCTCTACCCCAAGCCAGTCATTTCATCACAGAAGGTTATCAGGCTGGTTGAGCAATACTTCACCTTGGTGAATCCATGCTGACTACTCCTGGTCACCTTCTCTTCCTTCATGTACCTGGAGGTGGTTCCCAGGATTAGCTGCTCCATCACTTCTCCAGGGATCGAGGTGAGGTTGGCTGACCTGGAGTTTCCTGGATCCTCCTTCTTGCTGTTCTTGAAGAGAGGAGAGGCATTTGCTTTCCTCCCGTCCTCGGGCACTGTTTCCATCACCGCAGTTGTTCAAAGATTATCAAGAGAGGCCTTGCAGTGACACCAGGCAGCTTCCTCAGCACTTGTGCATTCATGACATCAAGGCCCATGCACTTGCGTCTGCCCCGTTTGCTCAAACGGTCTCTGGTCTGATTCTCTTTCACCAAGGGTAAGTCTTTCTTGCTCCAGGCTTTCCCCCTGCTCTCTGAGACTTGGGATTCAGGAAGGCCAATCTCGCATTCAGTACCTCAGCCCTTTCCATGTCCTGTGTCACCAGATCCTCTGCCCTTTTCAGCAGTGGGCCCATACATTCCCTAGCCTTCCTTTTGTCACCTACAGATTTAGAGAAGCCTTTCTTGTTGCCTTCTACACCCCTCATCAGATCCAATTCCAGTTGGGTTTTGGCTTTCCTAACCTCATCCCTGCATGCTCAGACACCGTCGCTGCATTTCTGCCATCTTACCTGCCCCGACTTCCACGTTCTGCAGGCTTCCTTTTTGTGAACAAGTTTGGCCAGGAGCTTTTTGTTCATCCACAAGGGAATCCTGATGTTTTTGCCTGACTACCTGTCCAGTGGGATGAACTGCTCTTGAGCTTAGAGAAGATGATCCCTGAGTATTAAACAGCTTTCCTGGGCCCCTCTTCCCTTCAAGGTTTCATCCCATGGCACTCTTCCAAGCACATCTTTGAGAAGGAAAAATTCTGCTCTCCTGCAGTCCTGGGTTGTGATCTTGCTTTTTGCCCTGCTCACTCCCTCTTCTCTGGGTCCTGAACTCCACCATCTCATGGTCACTGCCACCAAGATTGCCTTCAACCTTCACATGCCCAGTGAGCCTCTCCTTTTTGGGTATGAGATCCAGCAGTGCACCTCTCCTTGTTGGTTTCCCTATCATTTGGATCAGGAAATTGTCACTGGCGCCCTCCATGGGCAATCCTCCTGAATTGCTTATGTTGTGCTGTTTTTTCTTTCAAGTAGACATCCGGGTAGCTGAAGTTCCCCACAAGGACCAGGTCCTGTGTATGTGAGGTTGCTCTGTCTGTATAGGGCCTCATCTGCCTTTTCTTCCTCATCGGGGTCCTATAGCAGACATCCACTACAATGTCAGCCTTACCTGTCTACCTGCCTTCTCTTTAATCTTCATCCATAGGCGCTCTCTCTCTCTCTCTCTCTCTCCCTCAGTGAACTCTCTGTCCACCCCCAGGCAGAGCTCCTTGCACTTCAGCTGATCTCTCACACTAAGGTGACTTCCATTTCCCACCTTCATATTTTGTCTTTCCTAAAGAGCCTGTATCCCTCCATTGCAACACTTCACTCATGGGAGCCATCCCACCATGTCTCTGTGCTCCCAACAAGATCATAGCTCTGCAGCTGCCCTCAGACCTCAAACCCATCAGGTTATTCCCCTTGCTGCATCCTTTAGTGTACAGGTACTTCAGGGAGGCACCCCAGCATACTGATTTCCCAGAGAGGTTTTGGAGATTTCTCCATAATGGTGCCTTGTAGGCGTTTTCTCACTTACAGGCAAATGGTGGAGGTGACCCTGCCTAAGCCTCATTTTACTGATTTTGTGATCCATTCTTGTTCCATCGCTCCACGCTGGTTGCTTGTAAAGCCTGTCTATCATTCCTTCCCAGGGCTGCTAGTAACTCTCTTCCTTCATAGTCTTGAGCCCTCCTTACCAGCTCAGACATCCTAGTGGCAAAGATGCCTCTGCCCCCTGAAATGAGGTGGAGCCCTTCTCTTCCAAGCAGGTGCTGCTCTGCAAAAAGGGTCCAGTCATCACAGAACCCCAAACTCTGCCACTAGCACCAGCTCCACAGCCAATTATTGGCCTGCATTATCAGTGCCATCCTCTTCACACCCTTTCCCCTCACTGGTAGGATGGAGGAGAACACTGCCTGGGTCCCCATGCCCTTGACTTCTTGCCCTCTCCCTCAGCTCTGAAGTTACTTTTCATACTGTCCAGGTTGCCCCTGGCAGTATCATTGGCACACACATAGGAAAAAACAGGGGGTCAGGCAGGTTTTGGCAGTCCCTCCATAACACCCTGGGTCTGGGCCCCAGCAGGCAGCAGACCTGTAGGTGGTAGCTCAGGTTGGCAGGTTGGTGCCTCTGCCCCATGTAGCAGGAGTCACCAATTGCAATCACTTGCTGCTTTTTCATGGTGGTCATATTGACAGGCTTAGTGTCAGGTAGTTCATTTGCTTGAACTTGAGCACATCTGGATCCTCTTCAATGCTGAGGGCAGTGAACCTCTTCTGGAGTTGTAAGCCCTTAGGTAGGGCAGGACCTTCCTTTTTGTGCCCAAAGACACCAACTTCCATCCTTCACCTTCTCCAGAGGTTGCACTTATACTACAGAGGGACACTGCCTGCACTTCAAGAGTGGTTGGGCTCCAGGGCTTTTCAAGCTGTTGCAGCTCAGAGAAGATCCTTGTCTATCTCCTTTTCATCTTCTCTGGTGCTGTGCAGACTGCTCACTTCTTCCCATAGCTCCTCTACATGGAGGCACGGCTCCTGCAAGGCGGTATACCTCCTGCAGGGTAGAAGGCATCCCTTCCGGTGCCAGAGAGCGGCCCCAGGCACTCCCAGAGGCCTGGGGCTTGGAAGGATGCTTCAGCCATCTGAAGCTCTGCCTGTGCCAAAGTGTCTGCCCTGACAGGAACAGCTGCTCCAAAACTGGCTGGGGAAACTGCCCTGTGGCATGTAACCACTGTGCCTGACAGAGTTTACACTGGTGCAAGTTCAGCTGAGGCCTCCTTCTTTACGCTTTTCTGCACAAACTGCTGCATCTGTTGGCTGTCTTCATGAGCTGTGCTCTAGGCCTGGCTCTTGTGTATGCTTCTGCTGAGCACCGGCTAAAAGGTGCTTGCCCCTCCCTAAACAGGGGGCTCCTGCCACAAAGGCTCCAGACACCCTGACTCAAGGGCAGCTGGCCACACTCATTAGAAGGTGCTAGAGCTTCCTCAGGCCCACACGTAACTGCTTGATCTGACTTTGGGGAACAGAAAGTATGGTCCCAGTGCAGTGAGACTCCCATTGACTTCAGAGAGATAAAATATTTAAATCTCAGTAACATGGATTAATTCTTCATATGGTCATGGGAAAGCAAGTATTGCGTGCTCTGTGGGAACTGATGCTCCTCAGGCACTTTGATTGGAAACGGTGAATAAGGTTATAAAAATCCTGAGGAACAGAGACTGTGATAGTGAGCAGTTCATGGGAGCTGCAGAAAAGTGATCTGGATCCAGAATGAGTCATTTCTTCATTCCCCAGCAGCAGAGCAAACCCAGACCCAGACTAAAGCGCACCAGTCATGGTGCCTTGGGGTTACTAGCAACTGCATTAAAAATATGTCTGACTGTAGATCCTTAGACTCATGGGCCAGACATAAATAAAGTAACGCTTGCAAACAAGAAAATCTAGTGATGGGAAAAACCTCTGAAAATGAATGTGTGGTTGAAAAAGCAATGTCTTATCTCCATTCTGTAGAACTCTCTATTTAGCTGATCCATCGTTATTTATAACATGCAGAAATAGGCACTCTCAGAGCAAGGGTCGGATTTAAAGGCTCTTCATAGAAGAAAAGACACTTTTCCGTTTCTAGGGCAGCAGCACAAATTCATCACAGAACATCCAAATTTTAAACTCTAGTTGTTCGGTATAGAATGAGGGGAAAGTACTGAGGGAAAAGTCTGTGCCATGTGGAGCATGGTACAAGCTGCTACTTAGATGATAATTTCAGGTAGACTGAGGGATCTAAATGACATGAAGAATCGCTGCTTTGGTTTTTTGCTGTACGTTCTTCCAGTCATCGATAAATCAGCCCCCAGATTAAGAACTAAAAAAGAGAGAAAACTTATTTTTCAGAAATGACAAACCTGTAGGGAGTGAGATGTATTAAAAATAGCATTCGCAAGACGTGGAATAATATAACTTTGTATGGTAACATTACACAGAATGTTATGCTGTGCTAATAGCCTTTAAAGAGTGTGAATTGCCTTGCTACTATACAGAAATAAATCATTTGATTAGTTTACAGAGCATTCACTAATTTGGGCTGATTAAGCTGCTGAGTGCAAAGCAGTTTTTAAAAACATTCCATACACTACTTGTTTTCTGCAGCCAACAAGTAAATTGGTGTTATTAATCCTTTCAAATATAGCTGTGTTTATTATACACAAGTTCTTGTTTTTAAAGGAATGTATTACATTATCATATATACCATCCTCTATCTTGCACACTACAACCCATAAGACATACCTAAGGATTTCTAAGAGCTAATGTCGATATTTTTCTTGAATTAGAATTCTGTAACTTATTACACCTGTCTTCACAGAGAAAATTTTAAGAGAGCTCAGATACTGCCTTTATTTCAGAAGTAACCAAAAGTTCATCTTTGATCCGTGCTGAATCTCCTGTGTTCAAGTGCAAGATGTACCAGGGTAAGGTGCAGTGTATTTTAATGAGTGGTTCCTTATGAGGGCTATTCACCCCAAATTATGAGTTCAGACAAATCATTACCCTAGAGAGAAAGTGCAGTAGAAGAATTGTTTTGGCTGGTGTTTAATCTAAGACAGATGTGTGAATGCTAGTCAAAACCCAGTCCTGCACTGTGCTAATTTAATGTGTCATCAGCTTTAAAACAAGAGCCAAATTCTGGTTTTTAAATTTGATATTTAATATTAATTCATATGATCCAGAAGTGTTCCATAGCAAGTATCACTTTGGATTTAGTATTAACCAGTTTTGTTAAATACTTTGCTGCTAGAATTTCTTGAGAAATGTAGTCTCAATTCACATACATAGCAAAGGAGAATGTAGACTAGTGGTAAATCAGTGAGATAGGCAACGAGGCTCTAGAGTGCCGTAAAATGTGCGTAAACGACTGGATACACACAGGTAAATAGTTGAGATTAAGCTAAATGCTCATAGTAAACTTGCTATTTGAACACCAGATTACAACTTCTTTTAAACCCTCTCTCCTGGGAAGAATTGCAACTACAAAAAACTTTGCTGACTGCATTTCATCCCAGACTTTCTTTCTGAGAGGTATGACAGATACATTTAATTCAATGAGATCAGCTTTTCAAAGTCTATAAATTGTTACCGTTCTTACCACTAACTTTAAAGACAACAGGGGAATTTACACAAGTCAAGAATCCATTCTTTCCTCCGGCCTGTAAGACTATCTCAGATGCTTTCGTTCACCATATCTCTAAAGCATGTCTTCAGTCGTGTGCAGCATATATTCCCAAATCCTAAATTTTCTTGTCTTGTAAATTTTCTTGTCTCGTAAATTGTCTTGTAAATTTAGACACCTGTCTAAAATGTTTTATTGAATAATATAAACAGGTAGCAAATTTGGGGATTGTCAAGGAAACGTTTTAATATTTGTGAAGAGGTTTGCATGTAAGAAGTAGAAACTTAGATTGAAGATGTACTCAGATGTTCAAAACTCCTATTCGTTACTCAAGACAAAAGTTAATTATGGACTGCTGCTCCAACTAGAGATTCTGGGTGGGTACCAGAGTTGTTACTCAATCGTGTTGTTTAATTTTCATTCTGTTTGCTTTCCTCTTAGTGCTGTCTGCTTGCTGAAACATCACTGCAAACTACTAAGAAAACACAGGGGTTTTTTTTCTGCATTAGCTTCCCATTTCTTTCTTATTCTTTAATTTTAGCTATGACAAAGTTAAATCAACACAGTCTCCCCCGGTTTCACCGTTGATATCACCAGTCAGTTGCAAATCTTCCTGAATCAGTATTCTCCCTCCAAGACGTCACCATTTGTTCTCCCATAGATGAGAGTTTTCCCAGTCCTGCAAACTGAGGCAATTACTACAAGGTCTGTGAAAAGAAAGCACCGTTAAGTGCGAGATGGAAGTTTACAGCCCTATAATGCCAGTAGTAGGATGATTTAGCAGCATCTATTGACCTAACCCTGGGAATGAAAAACAACTCCTTAAAAACAGAACTATACACACACACACACACACACACACACATGCATGTCTCTCTATTCTACCAACTTGCATTATGACACACTACAGAATTGCCCACTGAGGGAGAAAGAACCGCTTATAAAAGATATTGCACATATGTTCTGAAACCTACATTTCTCTGCATGAAATATATTTTTGACATTACACCCTTGCAATGACACCAGGCTACTACAAAAACGGTCGCCTGAGAGAAGGGAATAGATCTGGACATAAATCTGTCCTTGAGATAAGTGAAAGCATGGGACCACGCAGCCTCCACCTCGCTTCACATTCCTCCTTGGTGCCACGACAAACAGAAACCACTGGACCTCCATCCCATCCTGTGCTTGCTCTGGGCACCCTGTGTCAAGGAAAAGTGTGTTTCACAAATTTCTCCCTGTTTTGCTTTTCTCACACTTCCAGCAACAGGCAAGCAACACACACTTGTGTCATCCATGTTGTTCATCCATCCTATTTTTGATCAATGTAAGTTGTAATATCGAGAAATTTGTGTGAATCCTAACTTGCAGAAGTGGCTAGGCGGTGTACAATTGTGTTTTCATGTAGTTAGTGATATAATACCTAGATATGCATGTGGAATGGAACACATGGAAAATAAGGTGAAAGCTTCTAAGGTGATTTGCTGAAGATATTGTGAGGTTTGTAGATGCTTGCATTGCATTCATCGTCTTTGATTTATTAGCTTCCCTTTCAAGTAAGAAATTCCAGCCATAAAAATGTAACAGTTGCTTCTAAGCTGGATAACAACTCTCTAAGAAAATAATAATAAAAACCAAACCAGCCTGGATCTAGAGAGTTCTGAAAGTATCAACTCATTTCTTTATGGCAATCAAACACAACTGAAATCATAAGAATTAAGAGGAAAATACCAGGGAGCAAAAGTTATACTACCATATATATTCCCGTTACATCTGCATCTTAAAATCTGCATGCAGATCTGATTGTTTAATGCCAAAGCATACGTTAGAAACAAAAAGCTACAAAGGAGAACAACCAGAATTATTAGAGATTTGGGAAAAAATCCATATAAAGTGCAACTAAACAAAGACTTCTTATCCTGAAGAAAAGGTGGTTGGGGAAGATTACGACAGAAGTCTAAAGCTTCCTGAAAGAGAGAAGCAAGAATGATTGAAGTTCTTTCTCAGAACGCATATGGTTACTGTGTGAAATTCACTGCTGCAGTGTGCTTAGGGTTTCAGAATGTAAGTAGGCTAATCATCAGTTTGGTAAGTGAATGGTGGAAAATCTTAGAGAGTGCTGAAATGAAGAGTGATGGAAACTAGATTTTTACTCTAGAAGTACTGTGTTGGCTTTTATTTTACGTTTTTCCCTCTGTGACCAATGAGAAGGAGAGAGTTCAGGTACTGATGCTCCTGTGGATTGACCTCACATAGTCTTTTTTAATTTGGCTTTTGTAGTGAGCCCACACACAGATTTCTTTCATAAATCTGCTTTTCACTTTGAGCAGAAAGTTAGTTTCCATTGGGAAAAATGTGACCTGGCAAAGGCATCTAAAGAGGATGATACCTGAAAAAGTATCTCTTACAACAAGTTCAGTGGCACTTGAATCATTAAGAATTTTTTTATTTTATTTTATTTTATTTTATTTTATTTTATTTTATTTTTTTGGGGTAGGATTTCAAGACAAATATCAGACATTACTTTATTTGAAGAGCAATGTGAATTCAACATGCTTGGCTGGAATTAGAAAAATCATTGTTGATGATGTCGAGTAACACTATACAAAATACAGATTGCTATGCCCTGTATTTATAATAAAAATATGGGATCATCTTATGTTAGATGGTAGATTTTGTTCAGCATTGCTTAAATCACTTAATAAGTTTTATAAACTTTTGGGTTTTTTTGGTAGTGAAACCAAGCTGAAAGAAATGAAATTACTAGATTTTGACCACTCAGTGGAAGGACAGAACATAGTGAAACAAAAAGGTTCACTCAACGGTCAGAACTGAGTATAACTCTTAAGCAGGTATTCTTTATTCACAGCCCTGGGCAGTACCAGGGATTGCTCCACCACAACTGCCACACTTACTAACAAAACTCTCTAATATACACAAAAAGCATACATATGCATTAGATTTCTTAAAAAAGGCAGTCTTATGTTAATGTATTATTAGAATTTATTTACATATTCTGAGCATGCATAGTAAAAATAGAGTGAGTGCCTTCTCCCCTCCTTAGTGGTCCACAGAGCTTTCCTCACACTGTCTGTTAGTGAACTTTAGGTCTCTAGTGTCCATGCATGGTCATAGAGTTACCTCATCCATCCTTCAGCTCCTGTTTGTTCCAGCTCTCAGCACTTATCTTGACACTGGTGTCTTCTTAGGCCCTTGTTTGTTTTAGCTTCCCACTATTAGGGATGTACTCAGGGAGTTTTTCAGACTGTCCAAGGGGTGTCTTATCTTTACTAGGCAAGGAGTTATAAGTTTCAAAACCTCTTACAGTGGGTAATTAGTACAGAGGGTAGTTAGGAAAAAGTATAATTGAAATTATATATATTACAGTAAAATACAGGAAAAATACAGAAAAAAAGAGGTCAGTAAAATACCAGTGATGTCTAACATTAAAACTAAATGTCTATATTACAGGTCCCTGTACATTAGCAATTTCAAGATTTCAAGTATACTTGTAGCAACTTCACTTCAATAGAAACACTCGAGTCCCAGAGAAAGAAACATTATGTCTATTCCTGGTCACCAATTAAAAAATTATCTGGAAACAAAATATTATCAGTTTATGACTGGTTACCCAACATTCAAGAAAAATTTAAAATTAAACTTCCAGTGTAATGTCTTCATGAGCAGTCAAAACCTGTTATGGGATCCAACTGGAATCTCAAGTGCTACTCACAATATTGACATGGGTGAGAGATCCAGTATCATGCTGGAGTCAGAAGACTGTTTTTCAGGTCACTCATGTCAATACTGGTGTCATAGAGATGAACTTTTAAAACTACAGATATGTTTGGCAGCAGATGGAAAAGATTTTAAAACAGAGCATTAAAATATGATTAGGGGAAAGTTACAAGAAATTAGTTTCCAATTGTATACTAGAAATGTAGAAAGGTTCTTAAAACATTTGAAAAAGCATCATATTAAGCTGGAGAGAGCCTACAAAATAATTTAGCTAGGAAACTGAAAGATTTTATTTTATCTCATTGTAGAAACTAGCACTTAAAATTAGATTCTTTCATGGAGAATCTTTCTCATCTTATTGTTGTTATCCAAAAGTGTAGAGAGAAGAAAATATAAAGACTCCTCTGATCTTTGTTTCCATCTGTAGAGACATTCTTCGGTGACAAATGACCTGTCAGATGAGATTGGTAGAAAGATAGTTTTTTCACTGATTTCTTCAACCCTTTGAGAGACTAAACTTCCTATTAACAAACTGACTTCATCCTGGAAATTAATAAGGGGTCGTAAAGTACTTAGATAATTATAGCTATCTGAGCTCTCTGATTCACAGGAAGATCAGGCAAAAAACTGGCAGTTCTTAAATTATACCCTTACATAAGGATAGGTAGACTGGGTAATAAGCAATATGCAAGAACGTTTAAGCTTTCCTTTATTTTTATGTCATCTAAAAATCAGAATGAAAAGCAGGGTTTTAGAGGAGTTATTTCTGTGAAAACTGCAGGTGCCATTGGAAGTGAAAATAAAATTTTAGAAGTCTGGCCAGCAGAAACACAAATACAAATGCACAAGCAATGCACACAAAGGAAATAAACTATAAGGCAGATCTGTCTGCCCTGTCTTTACCTATGGAAAAATCTTGTCTCTAGTTCTGCTGGGTTCCCCACTTCCACCCTCCTCAGCCTTCTTCAGTTCCCCCAGATTCATCTTGACCATCACCCCTTTGTGTGCTATTACTTGAAATCAGATAGAAG
>NW_020799143.1:7555989-7607951 GCF_003259725.1 Athene cunicularia
CTGGATCTAGAGAGTTCTGAAAGTATCAACTCATTTCTTTATGGCAATCAAACACAACTGAAATCGTAAGAATTAAGAGGAAAATACCAGGGAGCAAAAGTTATACTACCATATATATTCCCGTTACATCTGCATCTTAAAATCTGCATGCAGATCTGATTGTTTAATGCCAAAGCATACGTTAGAAACAAAAAGCTACAAAGGAGAACAACCAGAATTATTAGAGATTTGGGAAAAAATCCATATAAAGTGCAACTAAACAAAGACTTCTTATCCTGAAGAAAAGGTGGTTGGGGAAGATTACGACAGAAGTCTAAAGCTTCCTGAAAGAGAGAAGCAAGAATGATTGAAGTTCTTTCTCAGAGAGCATATGGTTACCGTGTGAAATTCACTGCTGCAGTGTGCTTAGGGTTTCAGAATGTAAGTAGGCTAATCATCAGTTTGGTAAGTGAATGGTGGAAAAGCACAGAGGTATTAAATTGATTGCATGTGGCTACAACTTCCTTTTTGTAACTGAGTTTAGCCAGGAGCTTTTTCTTCATCCATACAGGCATCCCAATGTTTTTGTCTGACTACCTGCTTATTGGGATCAAGTGCACTTGAGCTTAGAGGAGATGATACTATAATTCTCAGAAGAACCCCAGAAGAGTCTTTGTAGTGAGTGACTCCATTCTGAGGGGCGTCAGAGGCCCCATCTGCAGACTGGACGCATTTCATGTGGAAGTCTGCTTCATCCCTGTGGCTCAGGTGAAGGACCCTCATGGCTAAACTCCACAATCTAGTGAGATGTTCTAGAGCCTACTACCCTCTCTTGGTTTTCCAAGTAGATAGTGATGATATTACTAGGAGAAGTCCTGAATTAATGAGGAAAGATTTCAGGGTTTTGGGGACACTGGTTAAGGGGTTGAGGCCACAAATTGTGTTCTCCTCCATTCCTTCAGTTGCTGGGATGCATGAAGAAGAATACAGGAGAACTCAACAAATGAACTTGTGACTCCAAGACTGATGTTACTGTCAGGGCTTTGGATTTTTCACTCATGGGTTACTATGCAGAGCACCAGAGCTTCTGGCATCAGATGGGATGCACTTGTCCAGAGAGGGAAGAGGATCTCGGTGCAGGAATCATCTGGGCTCACTGACAGAGCTTTAAACTATATTTGAAGGGGAAGGGGGCAAAACATCAGCCCATCTGAAGTGCATGTATACCAATGCACGCAGCATGGGTAACAAACAGGAGGAACTTAAAGCCATGATGAAACAGGAAAATTATGATATTTTTGCTATTACAGAAACATGGTGGGATGACTCCCATGACAGGAGTGCAGCAGTTGATGGCTACAAGCTCTTTAGGAGGGATAGACAAGGAAGGAGAGGTGGTGGGGTGGCGCTGTATGTTAAGGACTGTTATGATTGGGGGTGATGATTGATAGCCAGATGAACACGAGCTGGCAGTGTTCCCAGGTAGCCAAGAAGGCCAATGGCATCCTGGCTTGTGTCAGCAATAGCGTGGCCAGCAGGGACAGGGAAGGGATCTGACCCCTGTACTCGGCACTGGGGAGCCCGCACCTCGATTCCTGTGTTCAGTTTTGGGCCCCTCACTCCAAAAAGGACATTGAATGACTCGAGCGTGTCCAGAGAAGGACAACGGAGCTGGTGCAGGGTCTGGAGCACAGGTCGTATGGGGAGTGGCTGAGGGAACTGGGGGTGTTTAGTCTGGAGAAGAGGAGACTGAGGGGAGACCGCATCGCCCTCTACAGGTCCCTGAAAGGAGGGTGCAGAGAGCTGGGGATGAGCCTCTTTAACCAAGTAACAAGCAATAAGACAAGAGGGAATGGACTCAAGCTGTGCCAGGGAAGGTTTAACCTGGATATTAGGAAGCATTTATTTCCAGAACGGGTTGTTGGGCGTTGGAATGGGCTGCCCAGTGCAGTGGTGGAGTCCCCATTCCTGGAGTCATTTGAGTTGCATTGACATAGCACTTAGGGATATGGTGTATTTGAGAACAGTCAGTGTTGGGTAAATGGTTGGACGAGATGATTGTCAAGGTCTTTTCCAACCTAGATGATTCTGTGATACTGAGTATTCACCACATTTCCTGAGCCCCTCTTCCCTCTATGGTTTCATACCATGGCACTCTTCCAAGCACATCTTTGCAAAAGATAAAATTTGGTCTCCTGCAGTCCAGGGTTGCGATCTTGCTTTTAGCCCTGCTCACTCCCTCCCCTCTGTGTCCTGAACTTCACCATCTCATGGTCACTGTAGCCAAGGCTTCCTTTGTCCTTCATACTTCCAATGTGACCCTCTTTGTTTTTGAATATGAGATTCCTTATAGATTTCTGTATCATTTGGATCAGGAAATCAACACTGGTGTCCTCCACATTCAGTCCTCCTGGATTGCTTATGTCCTGCTTGGTTTTAATTTCTAATAGACATCAGGTTAGTTGAAGTCTCCCAGGGCCTGTGGTCATGAGACTGCTTCTGTCATTTGTTGGATGCCTCACTCTCTTGTTCTTCACAGAATTTTTTTTTTTCCAGCCTTATATTGTAAGTTAAAAAATGCTTCTAACATGAAAAGCCTTTGTAAGATATCTTAAAAGTTTACCAGACCAGATAACTTTATCAGAGTTTACTCTGTCAAATGTCTGGCAGGGTCTGTCTTTCATCTTGTCTATTGAACTGATGAGATAAAGTGCTACAACTTCTGCTTTTAGAGATCCTTATATTCAGAGAGTGACAGCATTGTATATCAAAAATTTTCTTCCAAGAGCCATATCATCTCAGTGGTAGTATTTGTCTCTGGATTCTGATAGGGGTTTTTTTTTTTTTGTATGAATTAGAATTAAATATTACTTCTCTTGTAAAGAAGAGAGACTGTTACATTTCCTAGTGCTGCATGGCTACAGGTCTATTGTGGGTTCTGAATTTATCAACCACTCAACTTCTGATTGACTTATTTTGAATTTGAAATGCCTAAAGGGACTTGCTCTACATTTGTATAATAAGAATTTTGCTGCTGGGTTTATGTCTAGTTTGTCAGAATCAATACTGTATGGTTCATATCTCAACGTGATGATCAGTCTGACTTAAAGAGTAAACATTGTGAACCAATTACATCCTTATCTTTGTATTGCAATAGTCCCATTCTTGGCATTTATTTCACAACATAGAAAGTTTTGTGACCAAGCATTTTGTGGATCCTGAAAATCTATTCAGGTGACATAGAAGTGACCAACCAAAGGTAACTTTAATACCAGTTCAGTGTCCTACCTAGATATGCATCATTTGGTAATTTATTACTCCTTTTTGGAACTGATCCCAAATTTGAGCTGAAGTTAATGAAAGTGGTTTACATACAAATGTTATAAATACTGTGCAAGGCCCCATAGTTAAAGTTTCAAAATGTTCCATCAATTTTCTTGTTCCAGATTTCTGTTGCAGTTTTGTGGGTTTTGGTTTGTTTGTTTGTTTGTTTGTTTTCTTTCCCTAGGTGCCTGTAATTACATATATTTGGATGTTAAAATATGATCTGCTGACTATTGTGGATACGGAGCTAATTTGTCTCTGTGTCTCTCTTATCCTTTCAATGACAGGCAGAGCTTTGATTTCTTTATACATAGAATTTCTTGAATTTTTCCACTCTGAACAGTCCTTTAGGTACCCTATGAAAAAATTTCTATTCAAGCATGCTGAGTTGATTTGGCATCTGTATATGTGCCTGGAACTTCAATCATCCTCCTCCAGTGAAATCTTATGAAATTTCAACAATAATAACAAAATATAAAATGTTTTTAACACAGAAAGATTCAGATTTCTTGTGCCAAATCCAATAAATTAAATCCATTAAATATTTCAGGAGGTGAAAGTGTCAAGCAGTGTTCTTGAACTTTTCATGCATATGCTGGTCAGTGCATTGTGGATTTATCACATTCACTGTACATATCTGTGCACTATTTGAGTGGACTGGCAGTTCCAAAGTTGCAGGTCCAAACAAAGTTGCAGTTCCAACTTTCTAACATCTACAAATCCCAGCAAAACTTGAACAGAAAACAAACAAACAAGAAAAAAGTATTGCTGTCTTTACAGCTTCCTATTCAGTGAAATATTGGAAGCAAGTAGTAAAAAAAATCTGGGAAGAATAATCTATACAATATTAAGAAAAAGCCATACTTAAGAGTCTTGTTTTGGTCGGAGTCCTATGGTACTGGGTAATGCACAAAATTGCATGTAAAAAGACAACACCCCAAAGAGCTTAATATCTCAATGTGTTCTCTCCTTGCTCTCTCTTTTCTGATCAGATAGAGTATCTCATATTGGCTCAACTTCATTCATGTAGGAACAGTTCAGATCTTTAGTTACAGTTACAATTAACACAAGGATAAAGCTGGTGTTTAGTGAGACAAAGAGCAGATCCATTAATGAATGCAGTAGTCTTTAAAAACATTGATATTCATGGCAATGTCTTTATGAAATTGTGTTCAATATAAACTTGTCTGTAGATAGAAACTGATGTCATGATGAGTATTTTCTTGTTAGTGACTTTGTAACTACGGAGTGAGCTGGTAGTGCATCTGTGATCCCTGCTTCAGAATATCTAAGTAAAATTTATCCAAACTCTCAGATATACCATGAAAGCCAAGACACTGATCACCTTTTACAGAGGACTTACTCAGTATCTAGCCCATTGCAATGTGGAGTGAAATCTAGCACAACTCTACTATGTGGTAAAGTTACAGTTGTGGTCTACAGACAATGATTTACAAATATGTAATACAGTTATTGATATGTAGAGTTGCACTGCAAATATCTTCACTTGACATTTCTCCAATAGACAGGTCACCTGTTTGAAGAAAGATTCAGTGGCCCCTCGAGGTACATTTTTTTAATTATGAAATATTAATCATGGAAATGTACAAGTAGCAACAGCTGAGTCCCAGCTCATATCATTGAATTTAGTAAGAATTACCCCAGTCCTTAAATGTCAATAATAATTTCAAGTGATCCTTAAAGTTATTAGTTTCTTTAAAATCACTGCTTACCTGTTTTTTCTTTCCCTTATGAAAATAAAGTCTTACATTTTAAAATTAAGTTTGACCACTCTCCATACCTTCTCACTCCAGATTAAAGACTGGAAGTGTGGTCTGTAAAATTAGTAGTCCTACCATGGCAGGCATCAGTCAGAACGTGTGGAGTAGACAGAGATGGTGACCTGATCTTCTTAGAGTTGTGTGTTGATTTGAGCCCTGCCGGGACCAGAGACCACGTTGCCATTGCCCCTCCCCACTCTCAGCCGGTCAGGCTGGCAGTGAGGCACAAACCCCGGGTTAAAATAAGAAGAAATTTAATGCAACAGTGTGATAAATAACAATCTGAACAACAACAGTAGTAATGATAGCAACAATAAACAGCAATAACAGCGTACAAGACAAAAGCTATACAGAGAAATACTGCAATGGCTATGGAACAAACATGCTGTGTGCTCCCCGTCACCAAAGCCACAAAGGAAAAAGTTCCCATGCTCCTGTGCCTGGACCTGACGTCAGCATGGTATGAATAACCCACCTGGAGATCCCTTCCCCCTCTCTGCTGGGGAAACTTAACCCTATCCTAGCTGAACCTGCACAAGTTGATATTCTTTGCGGAAGTAGAACATGTTGTACACTTGGGGAGATATCTAAACTTGGCCCTATGTCTGCAGAGTTGCAATTACCTTGTTATGGTGGGAAAGCTGCATCAGAAATATGATGTAGTGTGAGTGGAAGAACTCAGCAAGAAAATGCCCTTGCTTTTCATACAGACTACTGCAAGAGCTGTATTTCTGGATGATGTTCATTCCAGTGCATGATAGATCCTACCTAAAGGTGTGTTCATGTCTTTATTGGAGTTTTCCAAAAAATATTTCAGCAAGAACATGACTCTCTTAATCTCTTTTTAAGATGTAAAACATTAGACTGATCATAGCTGCCTGTTCTGGAATTTTAGCTCTACTTCTACTGAAATCCTTTTTCTTCTGTGGTGCTTCCATGAGTCTTGGATCTGCCAGTCAACATCATCGTGGAACAGAAAAAGAAAATTCTGAACTGAAGGACTGCTCAGATGGTAATGTTCTGTTTGCTAAGTACTTAAAAGATGAGGCTTGAAGTTTTAAGACCAAACAGTATGCTTGTTTTTTCATGACAGACTGCTTCACAATAGCAGCTCTCTCAGGTTATCTTAAGGACCATGAACTGAGTGATATGGCTGAGGATTAATACATGAAACTCAGTGAAACTCAGTGGGATCATTAGTTCTATTTCCTTAGGCTCTCTTTCTTTCTTCAGGAACTTGGAGTACAATATGGCTATGTAAAGCTCTATTTGGGAGTTTGAATAGCAATTAAGAGGAAAATATATGTGGATGTGGGACTTTTTTCTGCATAGTTGTGCGTTAGAATATTTAGAGACTATACTTCTAGATTTTTATTGTTTAAGACAGTAAGTATGTGTCATGTGCACATTCGAAACAGAACATAATTATCTCCTGTGACAAGAATAAGTGGTATCTTCTTAAAAAACAGATTAATATGTTATAAAATCATGATGGCTCGTAATTGCAGAACATGTTAATAATGCACACGGGGTTCTATAATTTCATATACTTGTACCTCAATGAGACTTTCAGCAGGTGCAGGTAGGAAGAGCAGACCAAAGCCAGACTAGAATATCTACTTAACAAAGCATCTACTTTGCTTACTGTTTGGACTGGAATGCAGTCACCAAACCATGCGTCATCATCTTCTCCCTGTTACTGACCTCATTGTAAAATTTAATCCTTTTAGCTGCCGCATCTAAAATCATTATTACATAATTTTGGTCAAGACTTACAAAGGGACTTTATGAATGTGGTGTTTGCTAAGCTAGAATAAGATTTCCAAAACTAGGTGAATTCATCCAGAAAGATTTTTGAATAAGGACTCTATTCATGGAAAAAAATAACACGTCCTGGTTGACTTGGATGAATTGTACAGTTTGTCTGTGTGTAGTGTAGAGGAGGGATTCTGTAATATGTGCTGTTTAAAAAAAGCAGTTTGTGCTGTCAGGGAGTGGAAGCACACTCCAAATTGCTGTGCCACTGACACCCATCTCCATGCTGATTCGCTGCTCTTTCTACTCTTGACTCACCATCTTCTCAATTGCCTCTCTGTGGAGACTGAAAAGCCCCAGTTCAGTGCTTTTCCATGTTTTATGACAACTTCTTCTCTCTTCTAAGTTCCAGTCTGCAGTAAAGCCATTCAAAACACTGTCTTCAACAAATGTAGCAGATACCTCTGGTCAGAAGATTCAGCAAAAAATCCCACAGATATTTAATTTTCTCCTGAGAATTTTGCTGACTACACTGACTGTATCCCAACCCTTAGAAAATTATAGAATTTACAAACAAAATTACAAACTCTTGTGGGATACCTCAACGGAAGGTAAATGGGGTCAATTCCTAATTGTTCATATGTGGTGCAAAGATAAACAATAGGCATGATGGATACAAGTACCATACCTATGCAAAATATTAATAGGAGTCCAAATGTTATTTCAAAACAGAGGGAAAGACCCAAGTACTGTAAGGCCAAGGACTGTAAAGTTTGAGTCCTGTTATTTAAATATCTCATGTTGGTGCCTAAGAACAATCTGCCTAAAACTGAATGGAGCTATATGTATTTTTTCCACATACAGCTATTTGTGGAAAAAATCTTGAAATTTCTTGCAAAGATAGAAGTAGGAGGAAATCTACCTTCAAAGGTGGATTGGAGCGCAGTTTCCCTTCTGGTTTGATTATCATATCCACAGTAAAGGTTCTTAAAACAGCTAGTACCAGATCATGCTAGAGAAAGAAGCAGAGGGAAACAGAGCACTTCTATAGCTGACACACCACTCTAGCCTGCTACAAGTGGTAATTTCTTGTAATAGCTTTTAAGAATGGGGGTGTAAAAATAGGTTAACTTCACAGGAAATAACACACAGAAGCTTGGAGATCACTGCCGTGCTCCTGGGCTCCTCAGGATCTTCAGCTGGGTAAAAGTTCTCCCTTAGGCTGCTTGCATCAAAACAAAATATCCTTAGAAGCAATCCTGTCCCAGAGAAAGGGTGTTGCTGCAGGCTGCTAGTGACAGCACTTGCATTATGCAGATTAAGACAACTTGGTGATGGATTTATCAGATGTACTTGGCTTTTTCTCTGTTGGCAGAATCTCTGTGAGCAGACAAAAAAACCCACCCAAACAACAACAACAACAACAACAACAACAACAACAACCAGCTTGCTTTGGTATTTGCAATTATTATTTTAAAGGCTTGAGGGCCTCTCACCTTCAGCTGTCAGGTAAGTTTCTGTGAACTCCCTGTGAGATGGCTCTGTCTTTATCTCTCAGACTACCAAGCTTATAACAATGACAAGTATGTATAAAACTTTGTGGAACCTGTAAACCACAAATCTAAAGCTTCTGTTCATGGGTGATCAATTGTAATATTTCACCTCCATATTCAAATGCTTTTTGTTATTGTTTTTGGACTCTTTTTAGGTATTATGGTAGATAATGGGTAACTGTAAAAGTCTCAGGCTCTAGAAGTGCTAATTGTCCTGTTAAACTGCTTCGTTGAGCATTTGTTTAAAAATTTGAGAGATATGGGGGAAATAAAAATGGTGAAATGCATATTTCACAAGAATACATCAGAGCATTTTTTTCTCTGTATTCCATGTAGAAAAGCATTTTTTGCTTTGCCTGTTTAACCATGATAGCAGCATATGCAGCTTGTGGAACAATATGATTCTTTGGAAGAAAATTATATATTTTAGAGTCAGTAAGTAGCTACTAAACCATCATCTAATTAGATTAAAACTGCAGCCTTCTAGAAAGAATATTAACTATCACCACCTCTGTATGAAGAATGACTGTGTATATGTCTGCTGAAGATAAAATTTGATAGCAATATCTGAGACAGTTTGGTTTTTTAGGGTACGTTTTCCAAAAGCAGTTTTATGTTAGAGTTTTACTTTTCACCTTTCTAAATATTGCTAATTTCTAAATTATTATTATTATTATTATTAATTGCTGCTCATAAAGTAAAGATGATGGTGTGGTGAGGAAAAAGAAGAATGTTGCTTTTTTATTTAAGGTATGTGGAATAATTCACATACAGACAGGTATGCTGCAGTTGAAAAGCTGAAATATGTTTTCCATCTTCCCTCCAATCCATTCATGTTCCCTCTTATGTGAAAAAACAAATCTTTTAAAGCATTTGTTGAAATCTATAGCACAAGGTCACATGCAGATTTATCATGCAAAATGACAATTAAAAATAATATGGAATAAGATTGAGATGATCTCAGTGAGCAAGTTGGTCAGGAGAAGGTGATACATATTTATAGTAAGAAAATACAATTATAGAACCACAATAATTATACTGAAAAAATTTTTTGCTGAAGTTGTTTGAACATTTGCCCATAAGTAAGTTACAGAGGTAATAATATGTATGTTGGCACAGTATAATAATAAACTGCATATCTAACTGATTTTTGTAAAGCTGTTATTCAAATAAATTAAAATAACCCATTTACTTTAATGAATTATGCTTTATTTTTAAATAGTCTTCTGTCTTCCAAAAACTCATATCCATTGACACCCCAAGATTCAGTTGTTAAAAAAAAGCCAGCTATTTTTCTTGTTAGTAGTAACTTTTCCCCCTTTATACCTTAAGAGCAAGTATAAGGCAATATATTAAAATAATATGTTTTTTCTTTAAAAAAAAAAAAAAAAAAAAAAAAAAAAAGAGGTGTTTCAAGCATTCCTTACACATTGGACTTTTTCAGAAGTATTTGCTGCCAGCATGTAATCATAACTCATATAAGTGGAGGCAATAGAGCACTTTACCTTTGTCATTTTAAGAAAAGATAACACTGCTTCTTAACAACTGGAGTCTTGGGGGCTTTTTTTCCATCACTGAAGTGGAAAAGTCAACATTTTTAACAATTCTTTAAGCTGTTGGCAGGACTTAGACTCAGAATAGGATTCACGCTGCTAAATTTTAGTTCAGACTAAGCAAGCTCAGTTGAGGATGGATCACTATCTAACTTCTGCCATCAGTCAGTGCAGAGGGCATTTCGTTCTATCCTAAGACAAGTAGTTTAGATTATATGAATTTTTCATTTAGCTTCAGCAATTACTCTAGCTTGGTGCAAATCTATAATTTCCCTTAAAGGAGCTAACAGCTTCTTAAGGCAGTTTGAGTTCACAGACTGATTAAATCACATGTTCTTCCTAATAATTTCTTCAGGTAGTTGCTAATAAGTAAAACTCCAGCTTAAACTTAACTAAAGATGTTTTTAATAGTAAATAAGTTAGTTAATAATTTTTTGCTATGGCTGCTGTTTATTTACTAGCTATTAAGGACCAGATGACAGCTTTTCATGAGATAGACATGTTGTCTGTTTGTATTTCAGCACAACTTTGTGTTGTAATGACTTGTTTAAACTTCTGTTAGGTTACGTGATTAAAGGCTTACCTCCAGTCAGACAGAGAAGCCCAGCATGCCACTGGCAGGTGTGGGGACCCAACAGCCTCGTGAGAGACCTGAGCCCCCTGTCCAAGGTAAGTGTCAGCCCCACTGCCCAGGGCGGGGATGAGAAAGTCACCACATCATTTCTCAGTCTAAGAGGTGTGCTACCTACTGCAGGGTACAGAATTCTTCTATGGGATGCAGGGAACAGCGTTTTGACATTATGGAAAACTTATTAGGGGATTCTTAGGGAGGACCATAGACAGGAAATGGAAGACTCAGGGTGATTTGCGGAGGAACAAGTGTGGAAAAAATGAGGGATAAGGGCTTAAGTGTTGGTTTAAGGTAAAGAGGTTGCTGGTTAGTATACATGTCTGGCCATGCCCTGTGCCTCATCTGCCTGTCTTCTCATTAAACTCCATTTCTGAATATTTTTCTGGTTAAGGGAAAATATTCTCTTTCCTGTACGTAAAGGCGTGAATGTCAGCCACTGGAACTGTCCGTGGATCAGAGGCCTGTGTGCATGGTATGCCAGCAACAGTGGAGGCTGGATCATGTGCATACTGTGGGGTTAGTGCTACTATATCAGTATATTAACATCAGCATAAGCCAAGCCAGACTTGACAGTGAGTAGGGCAAATGGCTTGAGAAGCCAGGTAGACAGCAGAAGTTTCTGAGTTAGCTACTCAAGGAACCACAGTGTTCAAGCCAGCTACTGGGGACACTCTAGGGTCTGGGGGTTGGCCGAGAAACCCGTTTCCATGTGTGTTTCATCATGCATGAGGCAACTGGGGACTGGGGAATCTGTGAGCCATCTGCAGGGTAGACTGGGTGTCTGACACCAGTTACTGGAGGGATCCTCAGCATGTGTGTCTGTGTGTGCATTTCCATGTGTGTGTGCATTCCCATGTGTGTGCAAGAGGGTTCTATACCAGCAGTGGAAATGGGGCTGCAGCCTTGGGGGTTCACGTGTCCAGACGCCAGCAGCTGGGAAGAACAGGGATCCAGGGACAGCCACTGACTAGACTGAGAGTGTTGGGCCAGGTATTGGAGGGATCCATACTGTGTATCTATCTGTATACATGTTTTCTGCTAATGGACCTTCATCCTGACCCTAACCAGCTAGCAAGGGAAACAAGGTAAGTATGTTATGCTGGTTTTGTTTGAGTACTCTGTGTGTCTGTGTGCACTGATCTTTTGGATGGCTGTATATATAGATATCTATGTGTTGTACATATATGCTTGGGGGTGTGCACCTACTGCAAATAAATGCTCAGCCTCACATATGATCAGACCAGGGGGCACGGAGCTGCAGCAATCTCACCTCTCTCAGACTACCTTATTTAGCAACCCCTAACAACTTCTGCATCCCAGCAGCTGGCAGAGCACAGATACTTTTACACCGAGTATAGCAGCATATTCCCAGGTAGAATTATTTGAATCATGTTAGCCTGCAGGTCCATCTTTAGGTGGTAACAATCAGATAAACAACTCTTTAAATACCTATGATCCAGCTCATTTTATTTACCTATACATATAGGATATTTTTTCCCCCACTCATTCTTTTTATTCTCCCTTTCTCTAGTAGTCTCAATTTGCTTATTCCATTAACAGTGAACAGAAAAAAAAGGAAAAAAAAAAAAAAGAAGAAAAAAAAAAAAGCAAGATAGTTAACTTCATCATTGATATACATGCTTTAAAAATAAGATATTTTCAAGATAGAACTACAGAATTCACTCCAGAATTAAAAAAACACAAACAAATCAAACATCTTGAAAAGAGTTGTTTTCCCTGGAGTTGCTTTGTTCCAGATACTTGGGTAATAAGTAGCTTTGGCTCTCAGGCAAGGCCTCATCTTCTCTTCTGATGGCTCTTTCTTATAATATACAGTTCAGCATATGATGGGTCTGTCTGCAGAAGAAAATCATATAAAGGGAGGCTTTTCCTTTGGTTTGGTTTGGTTTGGTTTGGTTTTTAAATCTACAATATCTATCCACATAGGTAATATGGATACAAAGATATGATAATAAACACTTATTCTATACCTGTTTGGAAAATTGCAAGGTAGTGATGCTTTTCCATAAGAGCTATTCATATGAGCAATGAACTTAATTGTAAAACTGAAAAAGCTGATTTAGGCATGGAAATAAAAAGATGTACTCTTCTACTTGGAAGAAAGATAGGCTAAGATCTGCATAGTTCATAATGAAATGAGGTACTGTCTACAGAATCTCTCTTTCTAGAAAGCAAGATTGGATATGCACTGTAAAGTCAAATGAGTGTTTTATTGAAAATATATGATTTGCGTGTTTTAATATTAAGTCTGTTTTGGGGGCAGTTGCATAAAATCCCTATGTGTGAGAAAATATAATCTGAACAACTAAATCATGGGGAACACCAACAATGTTCATACATCCCAGTATCCTGGGTAGATAAACTGTCTTTAGTAAGTCAGCACCTATGCAGACACAGAGATTTGTGGAACATAAATACTTGTAAATCATACAAAAATAAATATAACCATTTGAAGAAGGCATAAGGGTAAACAGGCTGAAAATGACTAGCAGAAATTTTTCCTGGTATCGAGGAACTTCTGGTGATAAGATACCGGTCCTGGGTCCTGAACTGCCATACATTGACATGTCAGACCTGGAAAAGGAATAAAATAATGAAGGGAAGACCATTCTAACAGTCAGTGTCTTCGTTGTTTGTTTGTTTGTTTGTTTGTTTGTTTGTTTGTTTGTTTCCCCTTGCTCATATAAAGAGCTCTTGTGCAAAATAGTACGGTGATTATGACTCCCAACAGTAATCATCTATTAGGAAGTTCTCAAAGTACACTGTGAATTGTTGGTCATAGGCCTTTTCAGTTTTGTTTAGTATTTCATACATTTTTAAGATGAATGAATCTGTGAAGTCAGTAAATTTTAATGAACTAATTATAGTGTCCTCCTCAGACACTACTGTTTATTGACACTATGAAACCTATCTCCCTATCTCAAAGAATATTCCAATTATTACTAAGGCACCTATTACATCCTTTAGGTCTCTCATTTGACATTTAGATCGTGTGTGCCAGGAGCAGCTCACCTTAAGGAAAAATGTGGTTGTGTTCTGTGTAGGCTTTCTTTGCCTGTTGCATGTCAACTTTTTTAACTCTGTAAAACATAATCTAGTGTTTATACAAAAAAGGTCTAAACATAAAATGGTTTTCTAATAGACTGAAATGAAAAGTCATACAAGCATTTAATTACCAATTGTTTGCTGTAAATACCTTTATCTAGATTTAATAGGATTCCAGGTTTGGAATATCACACAGTTTTCACTATAAATATATTGGTTCATTGTGATTTGTTTTCCAGTGTTTAGGACTCTGCTGGGGAAGATTCAGAGTTGTCATTGACCACAAGTGTATATTTAATATCTATACTATTATGCATTTGTAGGGAGGAAATAGCCATTTCATATTGGCAACATTATTTTTTTCTAATTGGGTTCACTGGATCTAAATATATCTTTCACTGAGCAAAATGCTAAAGGTTTCCCTCTCAAGGTTTGAGACAAGTGAACAAAATTATTATATTAAAGGGAGCCCTTGATGTCTATGGGAACATAAAGAAACACTTCATTGTTAAGAAATTCTTAATTATGAAGATTTTTTAAAGAAACACTAAATTAAGTATAATAATCGCATTGCAACCAACTAGGAAATAAATTGGGAATTATAGAAGTGTTAGGGAAGATACAGAAGGCTTGAGGCAATGAAGAAACACTTTCAGAGACTCACCTTAAGTTATCTATTTATTAAAATACGGTTTAATCAAGGCCATTGGACTTGATTATACAGAATAATTCCAATAATAGTTATCATAATTACTGAATGATTATACTGAATTGCCAGTAGTGGCTATAAGTTCAGAATGTTTCTGTGAAGGTTGTACCCAAGCCACCATTACAATTGACACCTCTGATATTATTGTCAACAATCCTGTCATGGAAAATAAGTGTCAGGGAATACTGAGTGAAGGGCTGCCCCATGAGGGGGTGAGACAGAAGCTGCCCCACACAGGTCATGCCCATCTCCATGGATCTGAACAGAGAGCAGAGCTGGACCCTGCCGCACCTGTGGCATGTAAAGGTGGCGAGTGTGCAGAGATTGGGACTGAGATGTGGTTCTGAGGAGTCCACCAAGGCTGAAGATCAGTACCCTGTGTCCATCCAGAGCTGAGACCTGGGTGTCCCAGTCTGAGCTTATAAATGGGACCCCTGCAGTGAGATGGGTGCACCAAGTGGGACTGGTCAGGGCCATTCAGGTCTGACACTGGGTGTGGGATGTTAAATAGGTTTTTAACTGTTAGGATTCCTTCAAGAGTGGATTTTAACATCAGTGGGACAACACTCACTACTGCACACTTGCTATACCTACTCCACAAACAAACGTTTAGATGGGTTTACTACTTCAGACCTTTTATTTTTTATGTGCATTTAATAATCTGACAGGCACAAAATTTCCAGGGGGAGATGCAAAAAGCACCTGAGTTTAGTTCTGTTGAAAACTAAGCAATTGCAAGTGTAGGACAGTGTGCTGAGGAATTTCTAAATGAGCTACAGACAACAGTGCACAACAACCTAGGAAAAGGAAAATATGGATAGAGGAGGCTGGCACATTCTTCATTCTCTTACTCCTGCTTGGTCTGCTCTCCTTTCCCTTCAGAAATAATACAGTCCTCATGCCAACCCTCACAATATGATAAGTCCATTATATAGCCCTGAATGGATTCTGCTCTGAAGAAAGAAAGGAAACTTCAGCAGCCTATGCAGATAAATTGCATTCTCTAGCACATGTAGAATGATGGTTTCCACTTTGTTTCCCTGAACATGCACCTGAGTCAGTGAGCCTAAAAGAAAAGCAAGAGGGTAATATCAGATTTAGTGCTTAATGTACTAAAAGAGATGGTCCATGATCATGAGATTTTTTTTATAATATGCCGCTTCTTATTATTCTCCTACAATATAATTTTTTCTTCCTCACCTGTTCTGCTGATTGAGGATGCCAATTAAAATCAGACACCACAGCAAAAAGGCTGATTTTACTGTTATAGTGATCAAGACAGATTCATCACCACTTGCATACATTACCAACATCCAAATCCACAGATGCTGGGGAGCCCTAGTTGCAGCGAGGATTTGGAGCACCTTTCTCTGCAAGTGGGAAATCCTACGCCATGAGTTCATAGGTGTGTCATCCAAAGTCGCAGCAAAACGGTCCAGCCTTATATCAAAAATCAACGAGTCAAAATGACTTACACCTTTTTTTGGAGCAGAAGCATCTGGTTTCATCTTCCTGTTGAATTCTAGCCAAAGTCTGTCCAGGGCTTGGGGGGAGAACCAAGGGAGTTTCTAATAAGGCCAAACACTTGAGTTCTCAGCCTTGATAAAGGCTGAACAAGGGAAGCTGGATACACATTCTCACAACATTTCATCCTCACTACTGATTATATTTTGTCTAAGCTACATCTTTCACTAGTGAGCATAGATGATCAGATACTAATTAATAAATGCTAGTGGTAATACAGATTTTATAATACTAATTAGCAGGTACTAGATAGGTTCATCTAGAGGTCAACTTTGTTTCAGGACCTATTATTCAGGGTCTAGCTCTACAATGCCATACCTCACAAGTGTGTTGCTGTTCTAAATCCAGAATGCTTGATCCTGCAGTAGATTATTCTGTGGGGATGATTTGAAAGGGAATTTTTCCAGAAAAAAAAAAAAGGCAATAGAAGATTTTATTATAACACTGTGATTGTATTCTGAAAAGTCAAGAATTTACCAACATGGAGTAAGGCATCAGTTTCATAGAATTATAGAACCATTTGTGTTGGAAAAGACCTTTAAGATCGTAGAGTTCAACCATAAACCTAACACTGCCAAGTCCATCACTAAACCATGGCCCTAAGTGCCACATCTACATGTCTTCTAAATACATCCAGGGGAGGTGACACAACCACTTCCCTGGGCAGCTTGTTCCAGTGCTTGACAGCCCTTTCAGTAAAGAAATTTTTTTGCTAATATCCAATCTAAAATCAACCAGTTTAAATTAATCCATCTTTTTCTAATTTGAAATAGTGTGTCAAACATGATGAAAAGGTATACTATTTAATAGATAGGGCATCAGGATGAAGAAGTAAGCATGTTTTGCAACTACGTTCATGAGTCCTTCAGATGCTATATGGCTTTGCCAAGGGTAATCTGCTAATACTGAATACAGAAATAAAGCATATGCTAGCAGATGAAATGCTGCTGAAGAGACACAGAAATCTCATAGGTCAGTTGTTTTTTTTTTTATTTTATGACAACAGGAAACATAATAATGATTAAATTCTCCTGCTGAAAACCCTGAATGCTATGGTATCCCAGATCCTGCCCTTTCTCCTTTGTCCATGGCATAGCTTGTGAACATTGAGAGAAATCTGTTATCACAATAAATCCTGGCTTCAGTTGTCTCCATTTATTCAGGTGCAGAAAAGTTCCTGTCAGGTTAATCAAGGGCTCTGACAGGGAAACATGCAAAGACAGAGAATAATCTTACTCCAAGAACATGAAGATAGAGTAGATTAATGAGAACAATCGGTCAGATTCTTAACCTGGTCAGACAAGTCTTGTGTCATTGTGTTAAAGCAAAGCCAGGAAACCCACCGGTGTGTTGCTGGTTAATAATAAACTATTCCTGTTCTCAGAACACTCTGGCTGAAGCCAGATATCAAAACATAAATAACACATACATTGCATGTGCATTGTGTCTGCCCTCTCTCTGGCAGTGTTCAAGGCCAGGCTGGACGGGGCTTTGAGCAACCTGGTCTAGTGGAAGGTGTCCCTGCCATGGCAGGGGGGTTGAAACAAAATGATCTTTAAGGTCCCTTCCAATCCAAACTATTCTATCATCTATCATCTATGAATATGACTCAGACTGAATGCTTTCTAAAATTAAATTTCGTCATCTTTTACCTCCCAACCAAATGTAACAAACAGCTAATAATCATCAACACTATATAATAAATTTCAGACCAAGGTTGAAGCACTATTTATTTAAGTGCTCTGTAGATCTCAGCACATTGTTTATCTCTGTTTATTCTGCCACTTCTAGCTGTTGCATGTCCTCGACTTTGCTATTACAGCCTGATGTAATCATTGCCCCTATGAGGATTTCTTGAACAAGCATCTCAACAGTTTAATTCTCTGGCTGCTGGAATCTGCAGACATCACTTAGCTGTTATAGGTGCCTGCTTATGACTGGCTATCACCTGTCTCTGCTGCTAGTGGCAGCTATATTCCATCAGAGATAAACACATTTTCACAAAATTTCCACAGAGATAAAAACATTTTCACAAAATGCTGGTAACTACTGGAACTTAATATTCTGAGTATATTGGTTTGCCTTCTTTGTCTATACACATCAGCAGGTTCCTAGTTACCCTGGTGTTAATTTCTAATGCAGACTCTATAAAGTCATCAGTGACAAGCTATGTTTTGCCGTGTGCTGTTCTATTTTTTAACCTAACTAAATAGGCATCAGCAGCCTGACTGCGTCATTTTTGTAGGACATATTTTAATTTTTCTACTCTTTTCCATTATGACATTTGGCACATGAATAATGGGAAGCAGTATTTCACCGGTATTTTGTTGAAAGGTGTGTCTCAGATATTTTGATAACAGATAAATCATCTAAAAATTAAACACTTGATATGCATAATCTCCTATTTACTTGCATGAATAAAAAAAAGCAACCAAAAATAAATCTATTAATAAATTAAGCAATAAGGTTAAGGGAAAAAAAATAAAGCTGCTCTGTACTAGTTATAGTATACATGCTGCTTTTTCATTATAGATATTAGTCATATCAGGAAAGTAGTACTTACAGATACTGTTGTAAGACAAATGAGGTGGGATTTATTTCAGCAACTGATGCTGTGAGTTAATAATTGAGCAATTGTTTCAAAATCTATTTTCTATCTATCTATCTATCTATCTATCTATCTATCTATCTATCTATCTATCTATCTACCTATCTATCGTTATCTATTGCTATCTATCTATCTATCTATCTATCTATCTATCTATCTATCTATCTATCTATCTGTTACTGGCTTCTTAAAAACTTCTTCAGCTGTGCTTACTCAGATGATAGAGGACTCTAGTCAAGGATGAAAACCTTCTGGAAGGGTGTCAAGGAAAAGAGACAAAGGTGGAGATCAGCCCACAATCATATGCATTCTCACATAACTGGCTTCCTTTATGCACAACAGCAAAAACAAAGGCTTATGATCTGTAGTACTGATAGCAGAGTGGTGCTTCAGTGCTTTCTATGTTGCACTTTAGGCATGACTTCATTCACTTTAAATTTTTGAAATGCACTTTACACAATTCTACTTATTTGGCCTTTTCTCAGGGACAATGACAAGAGAAAGTGTTTGGGCTAGGATATCAATGTTGATCAAATTTGTATTTGGGGTATAACAAAAAACAGCTTTAACCTGACATTCTCTTATGGGGAGAAGGAAATATTTAGAAATACTATAAATCAGGTGTTAGATTATCAGTTTAGCAAATAATTGAGCAATGTTTCTCTAACCATCACATTATTTTTAAGTCATATTCATTATAACCTATTGCTGCTGTTAACAGAGTATAAGGACCAACAATAAATGGATCATTTCTGTGACTTTTGGTCTGAGCAGTGGGCAATAACCATATTTCGGGGACTCCTTTTACTTGTCTATTTAGTAAGTACTTGATACAGTGCCATATTCTATATGCAAAACATTAAAATGTTCACTTTTAGTTTAGTTGGTTTCTGGAATGTTCTTAAGTTGTTTTTAGATAAGCAAGCTCATGCAGTGGATTAATGAGTGTGTCATTCCACTGACAATCCTGCTGGAAAAGGAAATTACTGCTCAAAAAGGCACCAGTTTCTATATTGAGGAGCATAGTGTCCTGATGAGCGTGTTTAAAATTATTTGTATTTCCAGAGACATCCTCATTTCTAACTGCAACACCTATTTTAGTCAGAAAGAAGACCCCTGAAGCAGTGGAAAACTTCAGCAAAGAGTTTGGCAGCTGCAGCATGCAATCCCCCACAAAAGCAGCTGAATAAACAAACAGATACCTGAATTTGACTGGAGATGGAATTCTCTTGCATGCAAAATGAAAACTCAAGTTAATAAAATGCAACACCCAGTCCATGCTGTGTGCCAGCTGAGGCTTTTGTGGCAAGATGTAGCAGTTCAGTGTTGAATGCAATACTATGCACAGTCATCACATCTTGTCTGGAAGGCTCCACCGAAGTTTGATTTATGTAGGCAGGTAGGTACTGTAATTCAATTTTACAGCTGAGGAAATAGGCTTTGGAAATTAAGCGCTCTGCAGTTTGCTGAGTGCCTCCTAATTTATCCTGGGTACATACAGAAAGGAGACAGAGTGGCTCACACTTACTACACACAATAATACTAAGAAAATAGCATTGGAGGTGACAATAGGAATCTTCTCCATCTTTAATTATGAACTCACCCTTAAAAGACCTTCTGTTATTCTATATGATTTGAGATGCACTTACTTTCCATTATTTTAGAAGTTTGGTGATAGATGTGCATTTTACTCTTAAACTTGTCATTTAGCTCCAATGTGCACTGCGTGATCCCTCCTCCTCCCTGCCTACTGCCTTAAAAACAAACTTGAGAAGTGCTCTGATCCTGTCAGTGTAGTCTGCTGCTATGAGTCGAAAATTAAAGCTTGCACAGTCAAAGTCTTGGCAGCTCCAATGATTTTGCCTTTTCAGAATGTATTTTATTCTCCTTTTCATGCATTGACACAGTCGTGCTTTTCAGATCCTCTTCAACTACAGCTGTGTGCACTTCTATTGATAAACTTACCAAATAAACTCAAGCAAAACTGACTACCAAAGGGAAAGAGATAAGCTTTCTTATGGAAAACAAAAAATGAAAGAAAATAAGAGAAAATTGAGTATTTTTAAAAATAGGCCAATGCAAATATTTTCTCAAGTAGACAAAAGCACTCTGTAGGGAAGGCAGTCATGATTATTACTTGCAGATACTGAATAGCTTTAATCTATCAGATATTTATAATGCATGCAGGGTATGTGGGAATTAAGTATGTTTGGATGCCATTCTATTATTATATGATAGATATAGATATATAGATATATATAAAATTAGATAGATTAGATAGAGAGATAGATAGATAGATAGATAGATAGATAGATAGATAGATAGATAGATAGATAGACAGATAGAAAATAGAAAAGATAGATAAATAGAGAAGAGAGATATATATGATACATATTATTATCTTACAATTTATGCACAGCTGGTTGACTCATAGAGTACTTGTACTCTGTCATTCTGCAAATGGGTCATCCCAATTGCCTGCCTGAGTTTACTTGGGCTGATCACTCAGGCCACCCTGCTTGTGTTTGTTTTCTCACCGCACATAGTTTCCCTGCTTTAGTCTGTGCAACCTCACTGCTGTTTGCACATGTGAGAGGATGCTGCTGTGTAGCACACCTCACTCTGAGGACTGTCATTGGGAACATGTCTGACATCCTTAAAATGAGAATGCCTCTTTTGGCTGAGTGTCTGACACTATACTATGCAGACATCTCTTGCCATATCTCCAGAGCACTAGGGAATAAAACAGTTGCAAGAAACATAGCAGCCTCTGCAGATATACAGGGGGCCGAACAAAGACAACCTCTGGCTAAATATTTTGTCAAAGCTTTCTGCCTGGAGAGTGTTTTTTTCCAGACCAGGCAAGAACCATAGGCTATGGAGAGTAACAAGAGGAGTCTGTGGAGATTAGCATTTTAATTCATCTGGATGTGAAAGTGGTCAAAATAGGCAGATTTAATGAATTGGATGGCTCTCAATGTAACTTATCAATTTGTTTGGACACAGATCTGTGGCTGGAAGAAGGATATATTGCAGCAGCACTTGCAATGTGTTAAAATAGGAACCTTCCATGATGACTTCTGAGGGACAGACGCCTGAGAGCAAGTATAAAGACTTCACTAGTTATTTTTTTAACAGTATCTGTTTGGAGTTGCTAATTAAAATAGGTCATAGGATAGAATATGATGACATGAAGGCAAGGTACAGCCGAAGTAGCCAAAGCTGCATGATAAAGATGATACAGATTTGCAATTCTTTTCACTGGTTTTGACAGCTTGCTATGAGGTCAAATTTAGCCCCTAGCAATCTTCTCACCCTCCAGACTTAGACCAGGTAATTGCAGTGATGTTGCACTGAGCTTGTCCACTTACTAGTTGCTGCAAGTTAACTACACCAACTATGTCCCTTGACCCAGTCTTGTTAAGACAACTTGAAGTAGTTAGTTCTTGCCAGCAGGGAGTTCTGCTGATGTTCAACAATCTGGAAAAAGAGGCCAGGGTAGAGTGTCTACAATGTTTAATTTTGCCTTATGGTGTGATGTCTTGAGTACTGCTGTGACAAACCAGCTGGGGAGAAGGAGGGAACCTAGCAGTTGCTGATGCACAGCATTTAGGTGAAAGGGATACTTTGAGGTGTCATTGTCAGCTAAGCAGTTTGACAGTGGTAGATAGTGTGTCAGGGCTGTTGCCAAGCATGTTGATGGCTTTACTCAGAGGCTGGTGATGTCCAGAAGTCAAAAGGAAGGCAGGGAGAGGGTGAGTTATGGATGCGTTTGCATGTATGTGGACCTCAGATTGTATTAATGGGACACAAGTTGCTCTAAGGTAGATGTAGTCATTATTTGGTAGGGTGAAAGGGATGGATGTACAGCACTGAACATCTTCTCTATCACAACGTGATCTGTAGTATGAGCTGTGTCAGACAGTGTTAATGAAAGGGTCCACAAATCCCTCGGAGAATTGATAGATTTTCCTTGTCTTGTCTATTTATCTCTCAGGGCAGGGCAAATCATTATTTTGATCTGAAGAAGAATATTTCATACCATGCTGTGGTGTTTTTCTAACATTTCCCTGCATTGACACTGTAATGATCTATATATGTGATAGCATACTTTCTGAAGACCGCTGCTGCCTTTGGTGAGTCAAGAGAGGGGTTGTTCTTCAAGCATCTCTCAACTCTAACAAAATATGACCGCTTGTATTACTCTGGAATAATTCCTTCTAGTTAATGCTTCAACAAGAAAAAAGGGAAGAAGTTTATGTAGAGGAGTTACATTGGAATGTGCTTCAAGAATAAGAAGGTAAATGGAATTTTTATGAACAGGCCGCACTCTTTTTTCATCATGCACCTTCAAATAGAACATTAAGAGGCTTTTAAGAGCGTTCACTGTCCTTTCATTAATTCTGTTATTAAAATAATTGAACTTCTAGTAATGGTTTTCCTATACTTTGTGAGCTTGTGGAAAGCCAGAGAGAAATGCTTTGTTTAAAATTAAAATTAAAGACAGGATCCTCACAGTTTATTGCCTTTGAATCATGATACTCTATCCCTTACACCCTCCATTTAATTTTTCTCAAGTACTTGTTTTCAAGAAGCTATGCAGTTCCTGTCTTGATGGAGTTCTGATGGCATGAATTCAGTTACAGAGAAGACCTGTTCTAGTTGTGACCCCTTCTTTAAAAAAAAATGGTTTTTGCAAGACTCACCATAACTATAGGCATCTAGTACATGAAAAAGTTGGTCAAGATCTGTATTCCAGATCATAAAAGGCCCTCAGACCTTGAACTAATTTTGATATTAACTCTCTCTCCATGGAAGAACTTTTTAGGGATCATCCCTAGTCCATGGCTGCTCTAGAAAATGTTGCTGAAAATGATTTATAAAGGTTTTCTGGTTACTGTTTCACCTTGTTCTGTCTCCTAAAGCTGATCATGATGTTCTATCTTTGGTATTTTGATACTAGATTTGGCAGTGTAGTCAAAAGGGAAAATTCTTGCTATTAGAAACTCCAAAATTCTGACTTTAAAAACTGTGTCTGCATGTGAATACAAGGTATATCAGGACAAGCATTCAAGATCTGGTCTGTAACACAACACCAGCTTTCCAGTCAGTTTCTTCCATTCTCATATCTGCTGAGCAGGGTTATACAAAGAAGGAAAAGTGGATGGGAAACAATACAGTTCTTCTTAACAGTGGACAAAGGGCCTGCTATGATGCTCAACTAATGAGAAACAAGTTAACAATACCCCAGCTTCTTCAATTACCCTTAGTTATCATTACCTCACAGTATCATTAAAACAGTCAGAGGCAAGTCAGCTTCCAATACTGACAGGAAGCTGAAGGAGAATAATCTAATGCCAAATCCATCCTCTTAGAAAAGGAAAAATAAGTCCTAGAAGCACTAACAAAGATCCCCAATAGATAAAACCAGAAGTAATGCTAAATATGTTTGAGTAAAGGACTGTGTCTATATTTATTTCTTAGCAATGAAGTTCATCAAACTCCAGAAGAAGAAAACTGCTGAAACTTCATTGTCATTTAAACTTTGCAGTAGATGTATTGCTATTCCAAGTTATTTCAGAGTTTTGAGATTTGATCACCAGTCCTCACTTACAAGACTGCTGATTATGAATAGCAAGCATTGCATGTCAGATGCTTTAGAATGCATAATTCAAGTTTAATGGTGATGTGCTTTGGTTCTGAACTTAGAGAAAAGTTCAGCCAAAGGTATATGTACATTTTTTTGCTAGGGAGACAACCATGTTTCTGTTGTTAAGTCAGGTAACTAATACCCTGGTGTAAGCACCAAAGCTCCAGGAAGGTAAGTGGCATCCAGGCTGCTGGTTCGTTTCCCCTCAATATACATTGCAAATTCTTTCAAGGCACTTCCTCCTATGCATGCCACATACTGTACCATGGTATTCTTGTAGCAGCAGCAGCAGTGGTGTTGGTCCACCATGCACTAAGTGTCCCCTAGCCCACACTTTTTCTTGACCCTGGCAAGGACAACTCAATTAGCTAAAGTTACATGTCTATACAGTCAGGGAGATGTATGATTTGTGGAATATATGCCCTGAGTTAGGTCACTTTCCCAAATTCTTGTGTTTTAAAGACAGGGCAGGACTTTCCAGCTCTTTACTTAGCTGATATAACTGAACAAGGAAGAAACAGCTGTGATTTGGCACATACTTAGTTAAATCAATTAAAAATTCTGCAATTCCACAAATACTGTTTTCCTACAATGTACATCACTGAAACCTAGAAAAATATGGGTTCATGTTTAATGGTACATTAATTAATATTGTGTTTAAAATTAATTCTAATTATTCTGATTGGGAACACCAAATGAATATATTTTAATCTTTGCTTTTACAAAGAATAAGATTAATCAATGATATGACATATAGAAGATGGTCAGTGGTGTTATATTGAGATATATTAGATAAAATTGTAGTAAGATAAAAGTCATCACAAGTGAAAAATGACCCTGCCGCTGACTTCTGAGAAAATGAAAGTAATATGTTTAAAGTCCACTCATGAATTCTCCCCTGTCCATGACTAGTGCCTTGTTCAACTGGGGGATGGGGGTGGATGGTGGTGTGTGTGTTTGGAGGGATGTAGATTTTGGAGGGGTTTCTTTATCTAAGGAGTAACTTAGAAAAATAATAACTGCATATTACCCACCCCACCACTTTCACCCCCAGTAAATTAAACTTCTCTGAGATATATATGTTGCCAAGTTCTCCAACTGATTCCTATTTTCAGGACTGTCTCAAATCTATGGTTGGTGGACATATATAATTGATGGAAAATATATAGTTGGTGGAAGTGACCAACTGGAAAGCAGTTGTAGGCTGCCTGGTAAGCAGAGATCTCCGAAACATTGCTTGCCAGTCTGGTGATTTAAAAAACTGGTTAGGGGTGGCCACCCAGGGTCAACACTGTTTGGTACTGAGATGGATTCGACATCTCAGTCCTGGGTGTAAAATGTGCCCAAAGCTGTGCAGGGTGAACCCCTACAGCATGCAGCCTTTGCAGCTATTCATTAGGAAATGCTGGGGACATAAGAAGCACTGGAATCCCACTCCTGTAAAACCTGAATGTATTACATTGGCATATATGACTCTTTCTAAAGGGCAACTGCTGTCTTTCTTTAGGACAGGCATATGGAGTATCTAAGTCAGTGTAATGTCTTTGTATTTCCTCAGCTTAAAAGGATGTTTCAACCACCTACTCTGCAAGATTGCCTGTTCTTCTGAGTATTTTCAAGTAAAATAGTAGCTCTGCTTGGAAAGGACATTTCTGTGGCAATTCAGCATGTGGTCTGTGTTATCTGTTCTCTATGATAAGTTTGGTGCCTGAGATCTGTTTTCTTGTGGAGGGCAACCTGAGTTCCTCACACCCTCAGGCAGCTCAAGTCTCACCTAACATATGTAATAAATTCAACTCAAAGGAAAGCCAATGCCTTCCCCTGACCACCTCAACCTTTATAACTGGCTATGCCGTGTGAAATACTGTGATATGTTCACCTAGTTCTTGCACTGTTCCTTAGGGATCTTCTTGAAATGTAAATACAAACTAGAGGGACTGTATCTGACCTGGTCAAACCACCTTGTCAAGAAATCAGAAAGATTACTGGGATCCTTGCCAGTCTGAGAGTACTTGAACAGACAGGTCTTATTTCCTAACAATATGTCTTAATTCTCCAGGACCATTAGGAAATACAAAAGCATGAAGTGTAATTGGAGTGGGGGAAAAAGTAAGCAAGAGACAATTTGGCTCTGCTCCCAATGACAAGAAGTCTGTCTTGTGGAGAAAAGTGGGTCAGGGAGTTCCAAATTACCCTTCTTCCAGAGTTACTGGATATAACAAGAGTTTCATTAGGAGCAGAGACCAGAATTTGAGGCTCTCTGTACTCACTGACAGTGGGGTAGGATGATCATGACAGTACTTTTTGGGGAAATATTAATTCTACATTCCTTTTGCACTTCTTTTCCACAGAGGCTCAAACTTACAACAGGATGAAGGGTAATTCTGGCATTGGCATGCCCAATGACTAAAGCATGTCCTGTGAAATTATAGGACTGAGTTCAAACTACAGTCCAGAGTCCATGGACTACATATCGCATATCCTAGGCAAGTACTATAAATACTGTACTATTACGCAAAAAGTTGGCTACTGCTGCTTCAATCCCACCTCTGTTTTATATGTTGGGTGGGGTTTTTTCTGTGCAGGATCAGGGCTCTGTACAGCATTCTCTTCATAATGTTTGTAAGCCCATTATTCTTCTTCAAAATCAAAATTAAAGTCATCAGTCAGTTAATAGAATTTCTAATGTCTTTTTTTCTCCCTGGATGACTGAATAAATATCCCACATCCTCAAAATTTCTATTACATAATGATGCTTCACATGCAGAGATGCAAAACTATTCAGCAAACAAACATTCTGATGACGAGTGCTCCAGCTGTAACACATCTCTATAGATACAAGAGCACGTTAGCTTGCTTGTTTACCTTTTATAGCAGCATACAAAACCTAAAGTATTTCATGCCCCATCTCCCTCCCTCCCACTCAAAATTTTCCTATACACATTTGATCCTCCTCTATTTCTTGACTGCCGTACATGAAATCTGTGCTAACTCTGATTCACTTCCTGGGTATTTCCATATGTAGGTGTTTTAGCAAGTGAAATGTGCCCCAGTATTTCTCAGAGTCAGCTGGAACCAAGAGAACAAGTATCACAGATTGTAGCCCCCTTCATTTAGCAGGAATATTAACATATAGATATACCAAAGAAAAAGCCAGGTTAAAATCAATAGAAATTTCAAAAGGGTAGTTATTTTTTTAACCAAATCTGCAATTTCATCAGCCATTAGTCTCTCCTCTCTCAAAAGAACTATCCCTTTGCTTCATGGCAATGTGTAACAGAACAAATTTGAAATTTTAAGGGTATCATGTTGTACATTTATCAAGAACTAGTCTACTTACAGAATTGGTCAGAGAATCTCTCTGAAGGTATAGTTTCATTTTGACTTTTTCCTGCCACAGCCCAACCTGATCTCTTCTTAACATTGATTTAGAAACATCAAGTCAGACATCCAAATTCTTATAAAAAGCAAAATCAACCTCCCCCAAAACCAACTCATTGATTTTCTCTAGGATTAAATTCACCTTATTTTTCTCCTCTGTGAGTAGTACATACACATACTCATATGATTTTGGCTACATAAATAAGAATTTTACACCAGGATTCTAGGTATAAAGGATATACAGAGGAATGTGGGGACTGCAATTAGCTTTTAATTCAGAATTAGTCCTGTGTACCTCAAGTTAAAGCAAGCTAAATAAATCCATAACATGCTCAGAAGATAAACTAGTCTCCATCTGTAAGCAGTCTAAATTTAATGTGTGATTACTTCAGTTTTTCAGGCATAATAATGATATCTTTTTAGGGCATGAATCTTAAAAATTTTATCCTGTCTTGCAAATACCACATTGTTGTTCCCACTGTATTCTTTCAGACAACATTGTTATAAAGCAGAATAAGGTAATTCAATAAATTACTGGAAAGCATTTTTCCATGTACACTAAATCAATAAAGATTGCTCAGCAGTTAAAAAAAAAAAAAAGAGTACTTTGATCTACCATATGTCTGGAGAAAACTTAAACCAATTTAATGCAGTTATTACTATTGTTCGGTGAGTGTTGATGCTGTGCTTTAAAGTATAGAAAAAGTGGAATATGTGAACACTGGCTCAAAGATCTTGTAATTTTTGAAATTACAGCAGAATTAGACTTCCAAATTAGGCAGACCTTTATAAGGAGAAATAGGGATTTGGAGAAAATGAGATCTTCTATCTATCAATTTTCTTATTCAAGTGAAGGGATGGTGTTTGCCCCTCACAAAGCAGAGGCACAAATCTCCATTGCTCTGTTGAGTTCATTTTTATACAAATACAATCTGCACTTTGATATCCCTATACCCAGATGGGGTCTGGGGAAGATTTAGGGTTAATTAGCAAGGAGAGGTCACTGGAGTCCTGGTTCACCTATGTGTTAATTTCCTTGAGTTAAGAAAAAGCAAACTGCTTTTCTTGGTCTCCTCACTACCATCTGGTTTGCATCTTTTTCTGAGAGGGAGCTTCACAGCAAGTGATGTAATAGGTGACCCACAGCTCCAGTGTAACATACATACGTTCTGAAGACCAGAATATAATGTTGACTACAGGAATTAGAAGTGAAACGGATCCATTATTTCACTCATGTGTTCCAACTGTCATATCAAATTAAAATGCATGTTTAGATTTTGTGCTTCAATCAAATTCTTAAATAGGTCACTTTACAGATTTTCTTGGGACTGTGTTTTACAGCCAAGCTGCTCAATGCAGAAAATACTGCTTGATATTCTACCATTCTCTTTCTTTAAGCTTTTCTTCTGGTTCCTGGTAATGACAGGAATAAGAAGCACAAATTATAATGATCTGAGAGTTTACATGGGATGGTCAATTGTACCTACACATGTTTACAATTAAGTGCAGAGATTTTTTCAGTCTAGAAATGACCATTAGACCTTCTAATCTTAACTTCTTTCCTAGGCTGTTAAATAATATTAGCAAACTTTGCAAGGTGTTTCTCTAAGTTGTATCATCAAAAAAGAAGCACCCAACTGAATTAAAATCACCAGAGTGGGAACCCTTTGCTCCACTTGGCTGGAAAAGGGTGTGACTTGACTTTCATTAATAGCATTTGAGATGCTCACAACTTCTGAAATAGACAAAAGATGGTAGGAATGGCTTTGTAATCTACTTTGTAATTTACTGTCACCAAGAGAATGTTATCAATATATCATTTTGCAGATTAAAATTTTCTCATATAGAAGCCAAATAGGGAAGGATAGGAACAAATGCCAGTGTGCTGACTGTAACTGCAGCACACCTGCTCCGTAACTGAGACACTGTACTGTGTCTCCTCTGCTGCCAAGCTACCACTGAGGATGGTTATTAGTATAAAAATTGAATTATTCCCAGTGCTTTCAGATGTTATGCAGAAATCCTACTCTGCTGCTCCCAAGGGGAAAGGGGGGAGGGAGGAGGTTTGCTCAGGTCTTCTCAGCCCTGTAGCACTTCTGTGCAATATTAAGTCTGTTCTAGTTTTGTGAAGAAAACACAAATTTCTGTATTCTCCATGTGAAACTCTAATTAATCCAAGTGAAAATCAGTACTAGTTGTCATAATAACATTTGCAAACATCCATAAAACCAGTGAAGGTGGTTTTATGTATCAAAATTACAAGACAAATTTGTACTTGTTTATACAAGGAGTTATAAATAGCAAGAATTTGATATGGGATTTTGCAAAGTGTCGTTTCAAATAATCTCATCTGTTCCAGACCAAAGTTGTTAAATTCAATCAAAATTAAACTTTAAGCCAAGTACATGTTTGCTTCACTCTGGTTTTGACTCATGCCATCAGGCTTTTTAAATAACCAGATAACATTGGTTTAAAAAATAACGTTAGTTAGAAAGATATTTAACACATTAAATTAAAAATCATTGCAACTTCAAAATAGTTCTTCAGGTTTCAATCAGTACCTGTCATTTAGATGTTTAGCTACTTCTGGGTTTGAAACCAGTACAGATGATCAATAAATTTCAACAAATGTTCAGCAAAACTGCAGGATGATGTTTCATTATAGTCTGAAAGCCACAGAATCACTAATGCAGACAGCTTGTGAAATTGCTTTTCTGCAAAATGAAGTGATTACCAAAAATATCTTACAGATTGGCCAAGAAATATTTGGTGTATTTCCTTTCTTCATTCATGACTAAATAATTGAAATTCTATTAGATTCCTACTTGCAAATAATTTTATTAGCATGGCACTGATGTTGTACAATTCTCAGTAGTTGCAACTCTGCTAATTTGCAGGACAAAATATATATATTTTTTTAAATCCCTTTTTTTAGAACTTCATTTCAGTCTTTTGCAACATTGTCACACATATTCAATTCCCTGCAGTAATTTAGCATAAATTTCTTTAGAGATCCTAACATATTCTTCTAGGTCAATTTGGGTTTTAGAACCAACAGAAGAGAAGTGCTTTGTGGAGATGAACACCCAGGTATATTTAAGAAGGCAATGCACCCACTTATCGCTTTAGAGATTATGGTAAAATTGGTATTTTAGGATCAATAGAAGAAAATGGAAGAAAAAATCTAAAGCATCCTGCCAAGCATGGAAAGCCATGTTTTACTCCCTGAGGGCAGAAAGTTATAAATCTAGTGGTCTCTATTATAATAAACTGACCCTTAACCACTGAGGTGATGGCAATCATAATTTCTAAATCTTGAAGCCTGGTCATGAGAGCTTGCAGGCTCCCCTTAGATGTCCGAGGTGGATTTAAATTCCTAAGACTGAAAGCAATTCTATCCTGCTGGGAACGTTACCAGAGGTAGGTTTGGAATAGAAACTGCATTGGCTAGGAGGGGGTTTAAAATGAAAATAATGCGTTTTCTGTGTGGAATAATATAGCTATGCTTTTTAATTTCATTTGGCAGGGAAGGTGTGAATGTGCAAGTTATCTGAAAGGTGATTTCAAGGGGAAGAGATGAGGTGGGACCTCAGCAAACTTGATGGCAAGGCTGGACCTGAAAAGAGCAAAGGAGAGGTGGCACCTGCCTGCCCTCAGCTCACCAGCATGAACTCCCACTGGAAGGATGACGAGTGCTTCTTTTGGGCCCTTGCTTCCAGTTCCGGAACTCCAGCTTACACAGAACAGATATCTCTGCTTGTGTAGAAATAAACAAAGCCACCTGTCCCTCTGTCTCACTAAATAACTCTCCCCTGTATGTCCTGCAATTGCTTCCCTTATAGGTTGCTAGCCAGCAGCTAAAGTTATTTTATTTCAAAGCTTGCACCATGTCTTTTTCTCCTTTTGAGGCAAATAAAAGGTTAATCAATGACTAGACAACTTTCAGCAAAAATACTATCTATTCAGAGGCAACAGCTCTGCAGAAGAAAACCACCCCGGCCCATAAAACAGTGAAATTTTTAACCAGTTGCTGATCAGCTTTTAGCAGACAACTAGCTTTTGCAGTCCATGCATCAGCCCAAGTGGAGGTACCTTCACGCAGGGAACATGTTCAGATTGAGTTTTAGTGGTCCCTCTCTCCTTCCATCTGTGCTGCTGTTACCAGCTCAGAGGGTTTCAGTGCTTGCTTTCAGGTCTGCAGACATGAGTTAAATATGAGGTGAGAAAAAGCTTCAGAAGAGCAGATGTTATTACTGTTTTCACAACAAAAGTTGGTACTAAAGGTCTCTCAGAAATCTAATACCTAAAAGCATACTTTTTATTTGTCTCTCTCCCAAAAGCCATATGGAAAAACACTGAGGTAATAGTCCCTGAATGAGTCTTTCAGAGGTCCCATGGACTTGTTTGGACATTTTGGTCAAATCACTTGCTTCCTTTGTGTCTCATTTCTTGGATCTGTGAAGTGGAAATGACTGCACTCACTTTTTCTCTCGAAGCACTGCTTTAGTGTCAAGTATTAGTCTTTGTTAATATACAGTACTGGTAGTACATTCTAACAAAACAAACTACCTGAATATTTCCACTTCCTTTCCTCCATTCTTCCTCACTTTTCAAGCACAAGTGCCCTGGCCACTGGAAAACATTGACATTTTTGTGAAAACTCACTGTAAATTAATGCAAAAAGCTTGGATGAAAGTTATATAACCTGTTACTCTAGTGCTATTAGTAAATGCCATTAGTGTCAGTGCTGTTTCTGCAGGCATGATGCAATGTACAAAACCTGTTTCATCAGTGTTCCATCCTAACCCTACTATACATACATGTTTTTTTGTCTTTATGAGATCAAACTTTCATTGCCTCCCACAGAAAATGGAAGCATTTGCTTCTTGTGCAGCTATGTAAATCACTTGTACTTTTCTCCTGAGTAAAAATATTATTTTCTGAGACATAACATTAATAATGATGATGAAGACATGCAAAAAAGAATTAAAATATAGTTTGATAGAAGAAAGATGCTAAAATTGTGGCAGAAACATAGAAATAGCTATCATTGTTTCTTTACTGCAAGGCGGTGCTCAACAACATTCCTACTATAAAGAATTTTAAAGACAGCTTCTAGGCTTCAGCTACACCCTTATGCACAACAGAAAAAGCTGTTGTTGCTCAGGTATTTTGCCTTTCAAATACTATCCCTTCTAAGGAAATATGGCAGATATTTTTTGTAACAAAGTAATGACAGAAAGAGAAAATTCCACCACAGCAACCAACTTTCTAATAAAACAAAACACACCAGTTAAGAACATGAGATAAAAATAGAGCAGAAACTAAGTCCTTTGGACTGTCATTTCCATTTAGCATATTTCTACACATTCCATGATTTGGCTTTGTTTTATGTATAGTTAGTAAATAACCCATGTAGCTTCACATGATCTTGATTTCTTTTAAATTTTTTTATCTCTCTAGAAACACTATTTTTTTCAGAATGCTGCAAATAGTACTTGTTTTAAGTTACTGTGAGATGGATGTTTCAGTAAGAGATAAGTATTTAGTATTTTCTTGTTTAAAAAACCTATATATTCTGTGCGTTCCTTGCATTGTGTTGGAATGTATTTTACTGTAGCTTACATAACAATTATCTGAAAATAATTATATAAATAAGATTTTTTGCTACCTTCTCTTTATGGTCTTCAGGCTGGTTTCTTAGGTCTCAACAGGATTTTAATCAGGGAGTTAGATAGTGAGGAGGAGGTGTAAAATAGACAGAACATCTTCCTTTGCTACATGCAAATCAAAAAACCAAAGATAGTAGTTTCATCATGTGAATCCATTTTATCCTTATGAATGTACATACATGCATGGAGAGAATCCACAGGGTTCATTTGAAATCTGAAATCTCTGAGAACTATAATGGGGGTTTTTTGATCTAATAATATGAGAAATTAAACTGTTGGGTTTTGTTTTTCTTCCCCAGAAATTACTGATATCAAACCAGCATGTAAATATTATATATTTCTATGTTTATGTCCCATTGATTCCCCCTATCTGTCATGCATTTCGTAGATGCTTATTGCCTCAGAACTCTGTCACTTTCATTTTATTAGTGGGTGTGGCTGAATGACTAAGTACTAATTTGAAAAAAAATGTCCTTCTGCTTATTGTAAGGCACAGCAGGATTTTAAATGTTCTGAGATTCTCAGATGGCAAAGCACCTATGAAAGATAGTTTATGCTAGCAGAGTTACTTCTTGCCTGCTTTTTGTGTGCAGCTGGAATTGTGTTGGCAGGCCACATAAACGTGACTGCCTGAACTACATTATCTAGGAAGCTGCCTGAGAGTGTTTGAGAGGCAGTGCTGCAGTGGTGGTTCATGCTGCATAGGAAAAGTCAGCCAAGAAGCAATGACTAGAAATTAGGAATGTCTTCCAAAGCAGAGTGTTCAGACTGCATGGATTTCACTGGAAAAATGCCACTCTCACATTAAACAAGGAAAGCTGCAAGGAGGATTGTTACATAGAAGGCTGATAATTAATATGGCAAGCTTGTGCTACAGGATGCAGCTGACATATGGGTTGTGCTAGGTATATCCGCACTGTCTTTTCAGTGTGACCTTTGGTGAGAAGAAGAAAAAATAAACTGTGCTAATACTATCCTAACAGCACTTAAAAGATCCTCTTGTTATTCAGAGAAATACATAAGGCATAGATAGAGACCTGTTAGCAGAGTTTGTGGTAAATAATAAATACTGATTTGATCCAATCCATTATATGGCAGTAGATACAAACAGAGAGATTCTGTTGCATGTGATTTGTTTGTTATCAAATGCATGTGCATTCGTAAAGCTAATTGACCTGGAAAACCTGGTAGAGCTGGAAAGAGATTCACTTTTCCCTAACAAGTAAATGTGATTGTCTACTTTTGGAAGAATTAAGTGATACAAATCTTAGGTCAGAGGAAAACAGCTATACCACAGTTCATTCAGTGTCTCTATTCTCTGAGCTTCAACCTACTTGAAATTCTGGAAGTAGGGATTGATATTACTTGTTGGCTTTTTTCCCTTTTCGTTACCCTGACCTCCATTTGATTTTATATGGGCTTTTTTCATTCAGCAGTTGAAACCTGAAGAGAAGAAAAAGTATGAAGCAGCAGACTTCTGTTATAAAGAAAAGTATACTTGAAGTTGTTTTCAGTGTAGAAAATTTATTCCAATAGCCCTAGTGACCTACATGCAGAAAAAAAATCACTATGAAAGGTAAAAGGGGGAAATTTGAGATAGGTCTCAACATTTAAACAGAGCTCCTAGGGCAGTGAACTTCATGCTGGACTCACCCCATAACTGATAAATTTCCTCTTTTACTGTCCTTCAGAAATGCACTTTTACTGTCCTTCAGAAATGCACCTTTTGCTATGCTGTGGCCTACAGAGAAAGTCTCAGTTCTTCTTGTGCATGCCTCTCTTCATCAAGCTCATCTTAGGAAAGCTTTTGTGCCTCCTGCCAGCACCTGGCTCAAGAATTGAAGGATGAGGGCAGGGTCTGGGAGCAGTGCCTCCTCTGAGGTTTGCCCACTGAGGAATAGCACAGGGCTGACTAGACCATCAGGAAGAGCCTACACCACGCTCTTAATTTCTAGGTCCACAAGTGATTTGAATAGACACAGTGTCACTTCAAGAGAGATACAGAATTCATTGTGCTGAAGTAAATCACTGTTTTTTCACTGTGGAAAGCAGAAAAAGAACGGCTGCTGAAGGACTGCAGGGCCTACCTGAAGAATAAAGAATAAACATAACTCCAAATTTGAGAATTCTTAAATATGTAAATACTCTGATATAAAGAAATATACATAAACCCAAAAGAAACATCAAAACTTTATTATACCATGTCTGCAAAGTGAAAGGAGTATCCACTAGTATCCTACTTCATAAGGAGCATCACGAGGCAAGTCCTGGTAGCAATCACTGCAGGGTAGGACAGATTTAGATGAAATATTTAGATAAAATATTGAAAAATTAGGTTACCATCCACAGTCACATTCATCAGTTCAAAAATCTATTTTTGGAAAGTTTTTCTCCAGGTAGCAAAGTTTTGGTTTATTCAGACAACTGTTACAATCACAGGGGGGAACAAAGTAGTAGGGTCTTACTGATCTTTTCCAGAGAATTCTGAAACTCTTCAATGTGTTGGCCTCACACTTAGCATCAGTTGTGAAACTGAGATTTTTTTCAGTTAAATCTATATGTAGATGGTTATTCAGTCCCCAAGACAGTATTAATACTACTGTGAAAATAGCTTTATTTAAAGGCTTCTATACCAGATTGATATTCATGTGGAATATTTAGCAGAAAACATTGTGGGTTTAGCTTCTTTCTTTTTCAGGAAGAAGAAAATTTCGATATGCTGGTGGAGATTTTCACTTTGATCCACAGCATTTTTTTCTGAAATCAAAAATAAATTGTTTAGCAACTTTACCAAATATCAAAAACAAAACTTGTGGCTTCTGGTCAAGTAGTTTTTGATTTATTTAAAACCATTAGCTTAATCTCAGTATTCTAAAACCACAGAAAACCAGAATGTTTTATATTATTGATTAAGACCTCAAAATATCAAAAGACACAATGGAAAATAATTAATTGGCCATGGTGGCCCGAGAGAGAGCCATTTCAGCTTTTTCACCACAAAGCTACAGGGGATATGGGGCTATACACAAAGTATCTTCAGTTAATCTATCTGAGACCATGTGACTACATAGAAATAAAAAAAATCACAAATAATTAAGTATGTTATCTGTTGCAAGCAGAATGAGAGTGTTCTAGGAAGTTGATATTTTTATCCGAAGTTTCATCACCTACATATAATGCTTTTCTGAAGGAGGATAACAGTTGCTGTATCTATATAATACATTCCTAGTAGAGAGACCTTCAAAGGTCAGGGAAAGCTGTACGCTAACCCATTCCCTTCCTCCCTGCTTTCCTATACACAAGTGAGCTCAATAAACTTGACAGAAAACAGTCAGTGAAACAAACAATCAGAAATTAAAAGGAGCTAGAACCAAGGAAAATCAATGCATTTAAACAAGAGAAATGACTCATTATAAGACTAACAAAATACCTTAGTAAAAAATGAAAATAAGAAATAAGTCAGGTAGAATAAGAATTTTGAATTCGTTCACAAAGAACAGTGTTCTCCTACAATAAATCTTATTAAATTATACAAGGAAAAACTCAGAGAGTATCTATATTTAAATGGTATTCTCTTGTGATGCTGGAATAATGTGAGCTTTTGAGAGAAATGCATTACTTTCCCAAGAGGTATGGAGAGCTTATATGACAGGCTGTGGATGTTGTCTACCTTGACTTCAGTAAGGTCTTTGACACCATTTCCCACAGCATTCTCCTGGTGAAACCGGCTGCTCAAGGCTTGGATGGGCACACACTTTGCTGGGTAAAAACTGTCTGGATGGCCGGGCCCAGAGAGTTGTGGTGAACGGAGTTAAATCTGGTTGGCGGCCGGTCACGAGTGGTGTCCCCCAGGGCTGGGTTTTGGGGCCACTCCTGTTTAACATCTTTATTGATGATCCAGACGAGGGGATCGAGTGCACCCTCAGTCAGTTTGCAGATGACCCCAGGTTGGGTGGGAGTGTTGATCTGCTCGAGGGTAGGGAGGCTCTGCAGAGAGACCTGGACAGGCTGGAGCCATGGGCTGAGGCCAACTGGAGGAGTTTCCATAAGGGCAAATGCCGGGGGCTGCCCTTGGGCCACAACAACCCCCAGCAGCGCTACAGGCTTGGGGAGGAGTGGCTGGAGAGCTGCCAGTCAGAGAGGGACCTGGGGGTGCTGATTGACAGCCGGCTGAACAGGAGCCAGCAGTGTGCCCAGGTGGCCAAGAAGGCCAATGGCATCCTGGCTTGTGTCAGCAATAGCGTGGCCAGCAGGGACAGGGAAGGGATCTGACCCCTGTACTCGGCACTGGGGAGGCCGCACCTCGATTCCTGTGTTCAGTTTTGGGCCCCTCACTCCAAAAAGGACATTGAATGACTCGAGCGTGTCCAGAGAGGGCAACAGAGCTGGCGCAGGGTCTGGAGGACAGGTCGGATGGGGAGCAGCTGAGGGAACTGGGGGTGTTTAGTCTGGAGAAGAGGAGGCTGAGGGGAGACCTCATGGCCCTCTACAGCTACCTGAAAGTAGGGTGCAGAGAGCTGGGGATGAGCCTCTTTAACCAAGTAACAAGCGATAGGACAAGAGGGAATGGCCTCAAGCTGCACCAAGGAAGGATTAGACTGGACATTAGGAAGCATTTCTTTACAGAAGGGGTTGTTGGGCATTGGAATGGGCTGCCCAGGGAGGTGGTGGAGTCCCCATCCCTGGAAGTGTTCAAGAGTTGTGATGACATAGTGCTGAGCTAAATCTGGACCTCTCTCAAGAACTTTCAACTAGTAACTCTGTTTCATGTTATATTCTGGCTAGTCACAGTTTCCAACAAAAATGGTATTCACAACACTCATATAAGGCATATTGTATTTGATATTACCTAATAAGGTTGATAGAATTAAAAATGCTGAGAAGCACTGGGGCCTTTTGTAATTTTTGTTTCTATGCTAACATGAAAGAGGAAAAAAATAGTGTATCTTTGCAAATTTTGTGTAATGTATTCTGATCAATAGGACTATTGGAAGTAATGTCTCTTAGTTAATAGAAGAGTACTTGGGGCATGCCAGTATCTATGATGTATAAAACGGGATGATCTGGCACAAATACTTGCAGTCTTCTAGACATATTTCTGCTGACATGAAGACAGAGCAATGATGTGATTTGATTTTTTTCAAGCTGTACTAATTTAAATAAAAAGCATTTTAATATGACTAAGTGTAAAGTTACAGGTATAATAAAACGTAATTCAGAATAGGGAAGGGGAACTCACAAAATAAAAGATTCCCTTGCAATTTTATAGCTAAAAAAGCCAAGATCTTCCTTTGCTGTATTAATAGCTACAGAAGACAGAAGTAGCAGAATGGTTTTTTATTTCTTTATATGTCACTAAAATGCCAATCTTGGAGTTTTGCAGAGATTTTTGATGCTCTTGTTTTTTTAAAAAAACTATACTGAAAAACTGGAAATAACACAGAAGGGCCATAAAAATAAGTAAAAAAAAAAAAAAAAACAAAAAAAAACACAAAAAAAAAACCCCACACACAAAAAGAACTTATACAGATTGAAAGAGCTTGAACTTCTCAAAAAATTGATAGATCAGTTAGTTGGTTACAATGTAGAAGCTCTTTCACACAATTCCGCTCTCCAAGTAGACTATTTAGCTACAACAACAACAACAGCAACAACAATTATCATAGTAATCAGTAGTAGTATCTCTAGCAACTGAGTCTGAGCCTTGCGTAAGGACAAAATCTGGGGACACTTGCAGTTCTGGTCTCTTGACTGCACAGACCCTTCCCGTTGCTAGGGAAAGCTCTCACTGACGTGTGGACATGGTGGGGCCAGGATGTGTCCAGCCAGGAGTGGGAAGATGTTCTCAGGTGTCACCAGTGACTGAAAGCATCACCAATTCAAAAGACATAGTCGTTCAGTACTGTGTGGAGCATCCCTGTGACTGCCTGAATTTGAACTCTGCAATCTGCCTATGTTATATGTTCTATATATGTTCTGGGTAATCTGATGGTTGCTTTAGGATTTAAAAACTATAAATTTGTGCACAGATGTCAGTAAAGATATAGTTAGGAAGCAAGCAAATTGAAAAATACAGTGAGAAACATCTGATCAACAGAACCTGTGTTACTGTTACAGATATAAATAGATAAAATAGATATTAAGTCTAATTTCCTAGGGCTAAAATGTGTCTGTGAGAAAATGACCTTTCTTACAAAGAAAGCACACTTTTTATGCATGCAAAATGAGGATTGCTTTTAATTTTCACATTTAGCAGTGTCACAACTTTAATTGTTTATGGCACACTAACAATACATTTCAATTCTTGCAGTAGCCAGCTGCATTTAGATTGTATGTGTACAAATTTGTTGTAATCTGGCAATCCACTGTTCATAACAGTTTCATACAGTCTTACATTTCAATCACGATGTTAGACATGAATTATTGGATTACATTTAGACAAAGAGATGTGTTTTTTTCTGTCTAAGCCCAGGTGTCCTGTAGCAACAGAGCATTTGGTACAGGCTGTGTGAAAATCACCAGTTAAATACAAGTTATTCATCTAGGGTAGGCTAATAATAAAACTTCCATACATAACCTTGGTTTCCCACCTGTTTAGAGCCTGGAAAAGGTGGCAGAAAAATGCATCTGACAAGTGTAGGTGAATAGTGTAATCATTTGAAAGCATTTGATATGGTCTGGTGTTTCCTTCCTCCATAATAAACTGTGGAGATTGTCACAAATAAAGGTATACTGTTGTGGATTGCTTTAATTTTGTTTTTTTAAACAGTGTTTTAACTCTAAGACAGTGTAGAATTTATAAATGTTTTTAACTTGTAGAAGTAGAGTTATTTTGGACATGAAGTGAAACAGAATTACTTTTATTCTTTAGCAGTATTTTGGTAGTAGCAAAAATGTGTATTCTTGAAACTGTGCTCTTAGTCTTACCTGAACAGTCTTGTGACTAACTTGTTTGAAAAGACAGTTAAACAGAAAAAAGCCATCTAGTAAGAGCAGTGCTAAGCCAAGAAACAGGTACAGAACAACCTGGGTTTATTATAATACATGAAATATAGCTAGATATATAGACATTAGTTTTCTTATGAAGCTGTTCTGGTTCAGCTAGGATAGGGTTAAGTTTCCCCAGCAGAGAGGGGGAAGGGATCTCCAGCCGGGTTATTCATACCATGCTGATGTCAGGTCCAGGGGTGGGAATGAGGGAACTTTTTTTTTTTCCTTTGTGGCTTTGGTTATGGGGAGCACACAAACGGGCTGTCTGTAACCATTGCTGTATTTCTCTGTATATTTTTCGTCTTGTTCACTGTTATTGCTGTTTATTGTTATCATTGCCACTGTTGTTGTTCAGATTGTTTATCACACTGTTGTATTAAATTTCTTCTTATTTTAACCTGGGGTTTGTGCCTCACTGACAGCCTGACCAGCTGAGGGTGGGGGAGGGGCAACAGCAACTTGGTCTTTGATTCCGGCAGGGCTTAAAACTACCACAGAAGCTCTGCTAGCACATGGCAAATTAGCCTTATAGTTCCTATGCACATATAATTTTATTCTTAACTTATTTTAAACCAAGTTGTCCATGTTTCCCCTCCTTAGTTCTGTGAATCACAGTGCCACAAATTCAAAAGGCTGAGTATAGCTCAGAAATTGATGCACATCTTCTGCTGCCATGCATTTTACTGCAGCACTTAAGCAAACGTCTCTCTTGCAGTGAAATAAAAGAACTAATTTTTAAAGATTTGTAACCTAAGGCATGGAGATTCATGAAAGACCTGCTAGTTCCTGCACATTTACACCCACATCTGGACTGACACAAACTGCTGAACTTGTAAAGTCTTGCCATCATTGACTTGCAGTTGCCTACACTTTGCTTGTGGGCTGAGTCTTAGGTCATCCTGGTTTATATAAGCATATTGCTCATTTGTTCATTTTTACTATTTAAACAGCCAGAGGGCAGAGCATTACCGTTTTTCTGTCTGATGCACATATGCATGGCCATAGGCACCTTCTCCTAGCAGAGAACTGGAAAATGTATTACTCATTGCTCTTTCTTCCTTCCAAGCAGATGTTGTTTTCCTATATTTAGAAACCATTTGAAAGAGAGAAATGTACACAAAGGAGCAAGTGTCACATCAGCTTCCCTAGCAGTGGGGTCCTGGAACAGGAGCAGCCAAAACGATCTCTGTGTATGATGCCACTAACCCCGCCTCTGAACCAAATGACCAGCAGCTGCTTATTCAGAAACAGTTGTCAACTTACTTTACAGCTGTTACAGGACACCAGTGTTTAACCTTTCTTGCCTCTGGCCAGTTCTCAGAGCTCTAAATTTTTTTCTATTTCCTGTCATCTCTGACCTATAAATTGGTTTTGTCACAGCTTCATAAAAAGTGCAGAAAGCAGAAGTTTCTGGAAGATCCAGTATCAGGCTAGAGCTGTGAGGGTGTATCTTTGCTTTGATGAGACTAGTGTGAAGCAACAGTGTAATGTACAAATTGGCACAGAAAGGGCTGTTTACATAAAATTGCATATGCAACAGAATTAGGCAAAGGATTTCTAAGTCTTCTCCCAAACTGACATTCCTGTTCATTCCTGTCAACTATACAGAATTATAACAGGAGAAAGTCCCAATTAGTCTAATGCTAGCTGCAAAGATGGCTGGGTGCTTGAGAAACACCACACCACTTCTGTGGTTGTTAGGCAACTCTCCAAACTCCCACAGGTTTCAAATGCCAGAAAGTCTGCATAGGAACAAACTCCACTACAAAATAAACTCAAAAGGTCAACCACGTCATAGCATGAGTCAAAAATAAGCATACCTTTCAGAACTACTTTTAAAAGTGCTATTCATTAAATGGATAAAGTCACATGGCACTGAGGGGAGGAAGAACCGTGCACCCCTTCAGAGGAGAAAAAAAGTAAACACTACTAATAATGTCCAGTGTGCTCAGCTTACTAAGGCCATTGACAGATGTGGAACAACTTCAGCTAGCAGCAATACTCTACCAGATGTAATTAATCCAATACTCGTATTAGAGGAGGCTTTTTTTTTTTTCTTTTTCCTTTTCCTTTTTTCCCTTCCCTTTTTTCTCTGTCTTGCTTTTGCTTTATTTTTTTCAAACAATTCTACCAGAGATAAAGAATCTAACAAAATTCAAGTGAATATATTTTTTGATTTATATGAGTTATCTCCCTCTCCCTGCTTTCATTTCACTAGCACTGTTTTCCCCTCCCCCTCTTTTGGCTAGTCTTACCATATCATGCATAAGTAAATTCAGCATGAGATTCCTGCTCCAGAAAGCATCTTCTCTTGGGGACAAGGAACCATCCTAAAATAGGAAATTCAGAAGGAGAGAAACACTGTCAGCAAAGCCAGGAAATGACAGTGCCAAAATCCGTGTATTGGATGACAGGTGAGTAAAGAACTACATAAACAGTTAAGTGAAAAGAATGGAAGAAATGAGCAAGATAAATAGGTTATTTGACTCTTATATTTAAGATGTGACAGAACAGTAATCCTGTCAATATCAAAGATTTTTTTCTGTAAAAGATTTACACATTAAAACATCCAACACCAGCAGAGGCTTCAAGTAGGTGAATAACAGTAGAAATTTAAGACAGTGGAATTATTTGGTAAGAATTATGTTTAGTTTATTTTTCTTTTGTTTCTGCCATTAACACTTTAAAAGGAAGACTCTCAGCTCTAGAAAAAAATGGATCACAGAATAGGTTAGAAAGACTTCTGTATTTGTGCCTGGATTCCCTTTCCTGCCGTAAGAACTGGGACAGAAAAAAAGACCTCCTATCATTATATTTTAGTTTCTCCAATGTAATTAAAATCTATTTCAAACAAATTCTCAGATGCAGAATCGTCTTCTGTACTTCACAGAGTCATTTGTCTGTTTTGCTGATCAAGAATGCCAGTTAAACTCAGACACCAGAGTGAAAAGTGTAGGCTTATTTTACTGTTAATAATTAAAGGATATAGCCAAGTAATACAGAATATAAGCAATAAGAAAAATACATAATAGTGCTCTTCATTGTTATTGCATACAGTTAATTATAGAAAATAAGAAGAAGCAAGGTAATGCACCTACCTAATCATTACTACATGATGGGGAGAATTGTGATTAAGAAAGATACATCACCACTTGCAGACATTACCAGCATACAAATCCACAGATGCTGGGGAGACCCGGTTGCAGCGAGGATTTGGGACACTTTTTCCTGCAAGTGGGAAGTCCTACTCCATGAGTCCATCTGTAGGTGAGGCATCCAAAATCACTGCAAAAGGGCCCAGCCTTATACATCAAAAATCAGCAAGTCAAAACGACTTTCACTTTGTTGTTGTTGTTGTTGTTGTTGATGTTGTTGTTGTTGTTGTTGTTGTTGAGTTGAGTTGAAGCATCTGATTTCACTCTCCTGTTGGATTCCACTCAAAGCCTGACCAGGGGTTGAGGGGGAGAACTAAGGGAGTTTCTAGCAAGGCCAAACACTTGGGTTCTCAGCCTTGGACAAGGCTAAACAGAACCAAGGGATTCTCTTTATCTACTTGGTTCTGTTCCCACAAAGTTTCCAACAAGACCAGACACCTTGTTTCTCAGCCTTGAACAAGGCCTTACAAGGAAAGCTGGATATATTCTCAGGACTTTTTATCCTCACTACTGACTATATTTTGTCTAAGCTACATCTTTCACTAATGAACATATGTATTTTGTTAATGATCAGACACTAATAATAAACATTAATGGTAATACAGATTTTACTAATTAGCAGATATAATGGATAATGTTTGGTTATAAGATTGATCTAGATGTTAACTTTGTTTCAGGGCCTATTAGCACTGTTACTACTGTTTCCCTTCAGGATTCAATATTGTGTAAATCCTCCTGCAAAAATGACACATTTATAGCTCCCAATTGTATTTGAAAGATGATGGCACATTCCAATAATTTGATCTAGTTATGAATTTCCTGGAAACAAGCAACATACCATAAGCTTCTTCTAACAACTCAGTTCAATTATTATATCACCTTTTCCTTATGAAAGAATCATACAAAATAGTTATGATCTGTAAAGTAAAAATATACTGTTGTACTACACATTACTGCCCTAGTAATTTGGAAAAATAGGCTTGGGGTTCTTTACTTAAACATTTTCATCACGGCTGAAACAGTTCAGACTAAAAAAAAAAACAACCTTGATATGATTTATTTTACTATGTACATTTTGTGAAAGAAATGCTTTATTCAAAAGTTTGTATTTGATAGATGTTCAATTCTTCTGGTAACTAAAATTAATGAAGGATATCAGCTTTAATAGAAAACCTCTTTTCTGACACTGTCTAGTATCTTTTGTTTCTATAAATGTTAACTTCATTGCTTCTGTTCAAATCAGATTGCAATTTTAATTACATGATAACCAAGATTATATTAAAGATTTTTTTATATGCAACAGATATTCCCTGAAAGTGTTCTGACCAAAGTTATCTTTCAGCATAATTTTTGTCAGCAATAGGTTTACATAGCTGTTAAAACACGAGCATAATGACAGACAAACAAACCAGAGATGGTCTCTAAGAAGCCATTCATCCCTGGGAAAGGTACAATGACATACTTGCTTCAGGTATGATGTTGTTTTTCAGATAGACAGACATTATTAATAATGTTTATTTAACCAATTATTCCCTATTATCGATCTGAAGTATCATGCTTTTTTTTTTCTTCACACTCATTGTGTCTTCCATTATGTCATTTCCCACTTGATACCTTAGAAGTTTCAAAGTCACTGAACTTTCAATTGCATGAAAAAAAAAAGAATTAAGCTGTACCAGCCTAAACTCCAAATGTTGCACTTCATGCCTAAAGTGTGTTCATTTTAAATTCCTTACAGCCTTGTTTTTTCATGCAAATAAGTTTGGATCAGGTCAGGTATGATGGGAAGTAGCAAGCAATCAAAGTCAACCCATCAGAACAATATTTGTTTCAACTGACCAGACCTGCAGGAAGAAAATGTTCCTGTCAGTTTGAAGACAGAAATTAGATTTATTTATTCCCTTACATTGATACTTTCTCCAAATATAAGAATTTGTTTGACAACATCTACATTTCAGGCCATATTATAATACTATTAGTGTTATATGTTTTTGCAACGCATTTAGCACACTGCAAAGAATTTCATGATCTTGAAAAAATTATTAAAATACCTGTATCTGCTGTACATTCCTATGCTGGATTTGTATCACATCTTTCACCTGGATTCATAATCAAATGTTTATAGTATTTATCCATTGTCTTTCACCCATTACTAACTTTTAGCAGTAAGTACTTTAACTTACTACTTTTCTTCTGGCTCTGATTCTTTTTCTTTAGAAACTTTTGAGTGCATCTGTCACCTCTGATTTTCATGATTTCCATGACTTTCTTGATTTCAAGTCATTAGGTATCAAACATGTATATTATATAGTCACCAAAGTTAAGGATGTTGGAAGGATAAATTTACAAAGAAAGTTCTCAAAGACCTTTCTAAGAGTAATACCAATGAGGGCTGTCAGTATCTTCAAGCTTACACGGAAGACCCATGAGCTCCTGGACCAACACTGACTGAAGTCAGAAAAACATACCACTGTAGATGTTCATAATGGAACAATATACAATTTATTTCTAGGCTTTACAGCCTTTGATTGTTGTTCCTTCTAGCTGACAACATCAAAAAGACTGTGTAAGGAGTACATCCAGAGCCTGAAGGGCATCAAGGAACAACCAGAGAGGGGAAAAGGATTTATTTTAGTGTGTGAACCATTATTTTGCACAAGGAGTAATGTGGGCAGCTGAGAGGGAGGCTGAGGAGAATTGTTTTTCCTCTCTTTTGACAACATTTACCCTTTCCCATTTTCATTCTGTCTCCCAAACACTGTTTATATCACATTTGAATTCTTAGTATCAAATAGAAAAACCAGTTCCTGAGGAGACAAAAAGTTCACAGAAGAGATTCCATCTCTGAGGAATCTCTTGGCTTTCTAGAGGGACTTGTCTGTCCAGGATGGGAAATGTTATCCTTAGACACCATTTATTTCCTGCCCTGAGTCCCATACAGTCTACGGGCTCTCATTTTTTCCACCTTTTGTAATCTGCCAGGGAAGTATTTATCCTGATAATAAATCACAGAGACACAGCCAAATAATCACTCAGTTATCATTCTCTGACTCTAACAAAAAAAAACAATCTGGGGGAGAAGAATATCTGGGGAAGAGGTGGAAGTCTTGTCTGAGTAGTCTGAATTACAAGAAAAGAGTTTAAGACATAGAATACTATCTGGACAAAAATATTAACTGGTTCCAGAAAGCATAACCACCCTATATCTACTCATAAGAGTTTGCCATATCCATATCAATACCATGAGAACATTTTATTAAAAATATGGCGTTAAATATGAATGAGTACACAAATACCTATAACACCAAACCATAACAGAACATAGGGGAATCCTATTCTGATCAGGACTGTTCACCATACTTTCTTTCCATTCTGTTTCAACTAACTGCAGAGATAACATTTAAACAAGTTAAAGTTTTACAGCAAAGTTTAAAGAAGTGTTTTATAAAGAAAAGAAGAAAGAATAATACCTGCACCGTAAACAGCTGCATTGTACTAGTACAGTTAAGAATTATGCTTGACTTCCACTCCTATTTTAAGATACTTAGTCCCAGAGAAGAAAAAAAAGGCAAAACAGATCTCTCATTCTGTAGCTTCAATGCTCTGTGGTCTGGCTGAGGTTGTCTCAAAGTAATTGTTAATGTAAAATGATAATTCATACAATCATAATCTGCTTTGCTTTTAAGTTGTTCTGGAGTAAGCAACCCCAAGGAGTCTCTCAGTTAAACAGAGGGGTCTGGTGACCTGTGGCCCAAATCTTGGCTTGCTCATGGGTCCCCTCATCCCAGAGGGCTTTTTGCATATACTTTGTGTCCAACCAGATGCAATGAGGATTTACATTACATACTTACCCATATGACTTGGAAAGCACTTGCAGAAATGCATCAAATGAAAAAGGCATCCGTATAGGTAAGATGGTTATGTATGGACATCAATCAAATAACAGTTACATGACAAGAAGGAACTACAATTGTCAAGTAACACATATTAGATCCATACCACTATAAAAGCTGGTTCCTATTGGACTATTTGATTAATCTGTGTTGCTGTGGTAGATAACCAGGAAGGTATTGTCTAGTAGCCCCTTTGGCTGTATGTCATAATGAAAAATGCCTTTAAGAGAAAGGTAAGAGTAACACATAAATGCACCTAGATGGGCTGAGAAAAGAGAAAAGAGCAAGTGTATATCTTCTTAAGGAGCTGTATCCCACATATTAACTGGATTTTGATTCAGGGGAGAATCTGGTGAGAGAAAAGACCCCCAACTGCTCAGAGATTTGAAATGAGACTTTTGTTACAGCAATCAGCCAGAGTGGGCTCCTTATCTTTGCCCTTAAAGCAGAGTGGAGTCATATTACTAAAAAGCTGTTTCAGCACTTTTAGCTTTATCAGAAACCCAGAAACATAAGTAATAAAGGGACTGGTTCTGATACCAATAAAGTAGTAGAGTTATTTCACTAAGGAAGGCTTTAAAAAAAGAGAGAGAAAGGAAATACAATTTTGGTGCCAGAAAGAACCTAATTTAACACTGCATAGACAAATTACTTCCTGTGCAACAAAAAAGCAGCTGAAGGAATCACAGAATCATTCAGGTTGGAAAAGACCCTTGGGATCATCAAGTCCAACCATCAGCTCTACTCTACAAAGTTCTCCCTACACCATATCCCCCAACATCTCATCTAAACCATCTTAAACACATCCAGGGATGGGGACTCCACCACCTCCCTGGGCAGCCTATTCCACTGTCTGACCACTCCTCCTGTGAAAATTTTTTTCATAATGTCCAGTCTGAACCTCCCCTGTTGCAGTTCAAAGCCATTCCCTCTTGTTCTGTCACTAATTACCTGTGAGAAGAGACCAGCACCAACCTCTCTACAGTGTCCTTTCAGGTAGCTGTAGAGAGGGATGAGGTCTCCCCTCAGCCTTCTCCTCCTCAGACTGAATTCTCATTATCAAATATATAAAACTATACTTTTCTGAAATAGATTTACATATTCTAAAAGTGATATTTCTTCCCCTTACCATTGTCATTTTTGCTACAATACAGCTCAAAGTGTTAATACTCCTCCCTGATGCAACGGTTAATACCTAAAGTACCCATTCTCATACAAGATTCACAACAGCTCATAATATAACATGAAACATAGCACATGTATTTCCCAGATAGCCACATCCAAGAGGGCTCTTAATTATGGCCAGGTTTACATTCTCAAACACATCACACCCAGCATCCATGTCCTTCAGGAAAGGATCAGAAGCAAAAACCTATCAAAGGTCATACCCTCAGGAGTATGCTAACGCCAGTAAGAGATACCAGTGAAAATAATTTTCAGAAAGCTCAAGGTAGGGGAAATCTATGGGGTAATCTACTGCTCCTGTTTCAAACCAGCTCCCTCAAAGCCAGCCTCCCTGTTAACAGGGGAGAAGAGAGATCAGTGTGAGATCTGTTCTTGTTGCCTAGCCATTAAAACTGAGGATGCAGTAAAGAACTGGGAGCAGAGGGCAATAAAAACTAATGTAAGTTGGAGTTAAAGAATATATTTCAAATAAAATCAGATACTTAGGAAAAGAGATACATATCAAAAGGAAAAAAGTTGCACAAACACGTCTGACATATATCAAGAACACCTTCCAAAATTACCCACCACTTTTGAAATCATATTCAACTACCAACAAATGCTGAACACAAAAATCAATAAACCTACAAAGACTCAATCATACTTGTATTAAATGCACCCTTGCAAAAATTAATATAACAGGAGAAACACAAAAGCCACCTCTCTTTATCTACCAGATCAGAATCTTTCACTACATCCTATATACAAAGTTGTCACAAACCTCCTTTTATTTCTGTATGAGTAGGGTCTCCTTGGCAAAAGAGCAATATTACATGTCACATATATAAGATGCATATTATATTTAAGAACATGCAGCAATCTACCATCATTATCACAAACTGCCTATGTATTATGCTTTCTAAGTGTTTCCCTTTACTAAAATACGTTATTCTTTACTTTGACTGTCTCATAAAGGACCCAAAACCCATTCTTCTCCTTTTTGTATTTCCTACAAGCCCTACCTGAACTACCATTCACAATTAGAAAAGGAGCACAGTATTAACAGCTTCACTCAACAAAAATATGCAACATTACTTCTGATATAGAGCTGCTCTGAAGATAGGAGGAAAAAAACCCACTAATTGTCTGCCTCCAGCATTTGGAAGAAGGAAGGAAATTTTGCTGTGACGAATTTTCTTATCAATTGCTTTTGTAATGCCTGGCAAAACTACAGCATCAGAAATATCCTCCAGAGTCTGAGATACAGTCACTACTTTTTTAGCTTGATTGCTTCTTTGGTGATGATTTTTGCATCTTACTTTGACTCAATGTCAGTTTTATGGCAAAGCAACCCTAACAACTGAGTGCAATTACAAGCCCTGAAATTATCCTGCACAACAACTTAGGGCATCCAGTCTGCATAAAGGAGAAGAGAGCATGTCAGGGTATGGTTTTCTGTGAGCTTCATCTGATCACCATTTTTTACCTTGTCCAATGCTTTAGCCCACACATCCTTGTCTCCTGTCTCATGCCATCTCTAGGGTTCACGAGGCTCAGTGTCAGGGTTGATCAATTACATCACTTTTCCTTCTCCCCCAGGAATTTCTGCCAGTTCAGGTCATTGATCCAGCTTACCATGAAGACATGGCAATGCTAACCGTGGCACAAAGGAAAGAGTTATTTTCTATGGAAGGACTAGGAAATGATGACAGAGGAAAATAATCCTTTGTGGGCAGCAGATACTTGCACCTTCTTAAGTCATATTAACTACAGCTTTAGGTTCCATGTGTGCAGCGTACCTGTAACAACAATTCAGGATTCTACATGCTACGTGTAAAGACATTATGTCTTAACAATTTTGTATGCACACATACATCCTGGAAGATATTGTCTCAGAGATCTAAAGAGCTTTTGGGTTGAAATTGTAAATATAATTACAGCATAGTCATTGCCAGCCTACTCTAAGCATTAAATATGGGACTGAGGAAAGTAGAATATAGGTGTAAGATTAGAACCGCTCTGAGACATTAACACCTATTCTCTGTTTCTTGCATTTAGTAGCATTAGCTGCACTACCTGGGATTTCTGCTGTTTCCATTGCGGGTTATTTGCATGCCATAGCAGACTCGTGTAATGAGCTGCTGAAACGACAAAGACCAAGTCAGTTATAACCATTTCTGTATTAAGAGGACCTGGCTTAGAAAAGAGTTTTTTATTTGAACACCAAATTAGGAAGAATGCTTGAAAAGTTTTGTATAAATCATAAGAAATGTAATGACACAGAAGGATTAAACACGGTTATGTACAAACCAATCCAGTCTTTACATGTTGCATATGAGAACTAGAATAGGATCCTAAAAACAGCATTGCATAAACTGGAAATAAATTTACAGTCTTTGGTCCTCTGCATACCAGCAGAATGATATTGAGCAAGCTCACTATGAATGTTGTAAAACTATTTGCAGGTGCCCAAAATATGCAGTTGGAGTTCTGCTGTAGCATCTACATACTAAATGAAAGGAGTTTAAAAGGTTTGCAGATATGTTGCCAGCAGTGTAGGAGGGCCAGCCTGGAAGCCACTAAGCTCAAGAAAAAAAGGGAATTATGCTCCCTTTCTATGCTTTTTTAAATGACTACTTATAGTGCCTTATTTACTGGGATTTGTCTACCTCTATCAATATAGAACAAAATTTCATCTTTTACATGATTCTGTGTATGCTATATTTAAACTAACTGCCTACAGTTTGAAAGCAAAAACTCTGCTAACACTTTCAGGGTTCTGATTGCTTGAATAGCGATTTGACAACTTGAGAAGTAGGAGCAGAGTACTGGTATGGCTCAAAAATCCTGTAGTCCAAGGTTAACTGTGGGTGGCAGCAACAGACACAGAAAAGCTTCAGAAGTGACTACAATAACCTGGGAACTAAGTTGCTTTAAATAGACCAGTCTGAGTTTAAGCTGCTCTATTTACATCACATATATATGCAAGGAATCTCTAGAGAAACACCTGGACAGTGAAGGAAGTGCCAAGAGCAGGTTTAAACTGTAACAATTTAAACAAGAGAGGAGCTGGGATGTGAGCAGAGTCTTCTGGCGAGTTTAACATGCCATGTGAGTAAGTCCTCAGTAAGGTAATTCTTCATTCAATAAAGCCAAAAAAACTTCTGGTCTCACACACACACACACAGAGCCCTAAACCAAATCCACAAACCCAAACAATTCTGCAGAATTTAATTTGTCAAAATTAGATACAACACTTTGAATTTTCAGAAAAAAGGAAGTTTCTATGCAGTCCCTGGACAAGTGTACACGGCAAATTTTTAGGGGAAAAAATGCGTATGTCTGATCATGCGTCAAATTGCATAGACATATTTGCATAAGAGATACTGCGGGGCAAGAACTTCCCAAAACTCCTCTGCAAATAAATACAAATGCAAAACATTTGTCTACCACTTCTGCCACAATACAAACTTTGGTCACTTCTGTTGGACCTCTGATATCTTTTGAACCTTCATTTTGCATCACTTTCATATAGGCCCCATCTATTTCAGAAAAAAGTCTGTGAGCAAAATTA
>NW_020799143.1:7608001-7618801 GCF_003259725.1 Athene cunicularia
GGGGGGAAGTAAAAAGAACAACTCCTAAACACTTCTTCATTGTAAGAGTATCTTTTTATCTCCTTCCATGGAATATGTACATGCAATTATTTTCACTTTCAGAAATATTCTGACTAGACGATAAATATTTTTAGAAAATGAGTATCAAGTCATTAGTACTTGCAGTAAAAATATAATCCAAAGAGTCCTGCACAAACAGCAGCATGGACCTTGAAGTGTTTTCTGAACATAATGAAGAATTTTTTTAACAACTAATGCAAGTGAGAACGCCTATTCTTTTGACATTTATTTCATAAAGACTGAGTAATATTTTCTACATAAATTATTCTTGATAGGACTTTTTATTTTCTGTCCTCAAAAAAATCTATATTCTTTGCAACTGTGCTAGATATACTAGTGGAACTTACTATTTACTTCTCCTCTTGAAGTTAAACTGAGAAGGAAATTAATTTTATGAACAACTCAAATACCTTATAGAACTAGTAAAAAACTCTCTGCCACCACATTTTAAGAGAGAATTTGCCACTTCCACCAATTCAACCACATGCCTTTCACTGGCAAGCTACACCCATCCAATGCAATTTCTTACATGGGAAACCAATACTAAGAAAACATTCACTGTACTATTTGTCATCTTTAAATGAGCTGGAAATGCAGAAATGTGATAACACTATTTCACAAGATGATTTTCATAAACCTTGAGCAGATGCTCTGAATCACTGGTAGTCCACTAAGCCCTCCTCCTGTCATCATTTTCTGCAGCACTGTATTTCTGTATCACAGCTGGAATGGAGATCTTCAACAGGACGAGGAAATATTTCACTGCACACTATGTGTGATGTCCTGAATTACCTTTTTAATAGCTTAAGTTTTACCTCCAGCAACTTTTTCTTTCTTTTCTTTCCAAACCCAATAGCTCTTCCCCAGCACTCTTCTGGTGACTATCTGCAAAACCTCAGGAACCCATCCACCTTTGCTCAATGCACCATTCACAATTTCCACTGGAATCACAAGTGTGTGTCTGGTAAATTATTTATCCACCACTCTGACTTTCTGTCCATACCAGATGCATTCCTCACATCTGTAGGGATGATTTTGGCACAGGAAAACAAATGGGCATCACCTTGTAAGGAGGGAATCCTGTCTATATGTATATTTCTCTGCTCAGGAACTTACCAATTATAGAGCTTTTATTACTATTTTAAAATTCATTACAAACACAAAAGTTCCCTGTGATCTACTTAATTTACTCAGAACAGAATTTATTATGTAAATCTGTATTAACATCTGGCATAAGTATGTCCACCCTCTTAAAAATGCAGCTTTACAATAGCAGGAAAATTTATAATTAGTGCGAAGACTCCTTAGATTAATTGAACTGTGCATGTTTCAATAGAGTGGGTTCCCTCTCATCCATGAAGGTTAAAACTTACAAAGGACATGTTTTGTCTCTTGTCATGCTGACATGACTGATAACAAAGCCCATTTAAATTATTCTGATTGCTTCTGAGACATTAATTTGTCTACACTACAGTTCTGTGTCATTTACAGACAAACAGCAAATATTAATATTTTATATTTATTTCCTTTATTGGGATTGTTTTTCAAAATATGGGCTTGAAATTGCATACTTAAAGATCTGCTGAACACGTAACTGAAAGGTTTAGGATGAAAAGGAAATGCAAGTCAGTTAAGAGGGCATGCAAAAATACCAGTTACCAATCCAGCTTGCCACTTCATGTGCACTTGCATGTTCTGTTGCCATTATCACTCTTTCATTATTTGTCTGCACAGTACTGGAGCTAGGATATTGCTGTGCCAACCACTGTGTATGCATGCACGTGCATACTTGTGCAAATATGCACACACATAAGCATCCACAGCTCTTCCATCTCTGGAGAGCCTGCAGCCTAAGTGATTGCATGCCTAGTTATTTTATTATTCTTTTCATTCAGTTCATTAATCACACACAATTTCAAAGGCCATATGTAAAATCTCAGGGATTAATGAGAAAACCAGTTAATTTTACAGGGAATTAGTCTGAATATCACAGGAAGACCCCCTGAACCTTCACTGCTGGAACACACATATAGCTATCCACATAGAAAATACAGGAGAAGCCTGGAATTCTTCCTTCTTTACTGAATCACCTCTGACTTCAAGGGTCACTGAATATCAACGTAGCAATGAAATGGATCACCATATTGACCCCATTGCACCTCCATCTTATCCAGTCATCTGCCCAGATACCCCATAACAATAGCTACATCCTCATTTCATCACACAGTAGCACAGCCAGCAAGAATCATTGCTTGGTTTTCCATCTAGAATTCTGCTAATTTTGAAGGCACCATTACTTGGAAAGCAGAAGCTTGCTCCAGCTGCTCAGTGGAAAAGTCTGAAACCTTTAGACTCTGTGATGAATTTTCCCAGCCTGAAGGAATTACACCCATTAATGCCTTTTCCCTCTTCTGACTCAGTTTCCACATAAGCTTCTCCTCCTCCATCAGTGACAGAGTCTGGCTTCAGGAGAGTGAAAATAGCAATCATCAGTAACAGCCAATCCTGTGGGATCATCTCTGACTCTGAGTCACCCTCCCTGGCCACAGCCTGTTGTCATGGAAATCATGGTCCTGTGGTACTGTAGGAATTCTTTCACCGATGAACTACAATTTGAATCTGTAGTTTCCTCACTACTGGGGAAGTTATTCACTCTCACCTCCGCGTCCTGGGCATTCAGACTCCAAGTATCATGACTCTGGAGTCTTTCTTACATTTTTCTTGTTTCTTATGCGATATACCAAAGAGACGTCTCCAATCCAAAAAGGATAATGTTATAATCATGCGCAGAACAGAAGCTCTGTGAATGCTGGCTGAAGTTATGAGGCATAAGGCATACTCATAATAAGCAACAAATATATATACATATTATTAAAAGGAATCTCAATCACACCTTTGGAAATCACAGAGGTCATTTTTATTTAATTTTTTTCTCCTAAATAGCATGATACATTCCATAGTAAATCTAGTAAACATGTTAAAAAAAAAAAATAAAAAAAAATCCAAGTTTTGCAAGAAGTGATTCTTATTAACCTGTTCTAATATAGCTGTTACATAAAAAACCACTACGTGAACCAGTCCATGCATCCCACAGACTTCTAAATTTTAGATCCAAGCAATGATAAACCTGCCAAGTCTAAAACAGACCTTGAAGGATCTCATGTGAAAATAAAAGCAAGATCTGCTAAATTTTAACAGGAATGTTGATTTCTGTGAACAATTTACAAATGGGCAAATTACAGTCCTCTGTCATGACAACATATTCTACTCCACAACAATGGTATAAGGCTGCAGAAGACAGTGATGGCACAGCTTGACCCGGCCTGGGCATACAGAACACTTGGAGGGCCCCAAAATTCCCACTATTCTCACTATCCTTGATTTTCTTTTTCTTGATTTCCTGATTTATTTAACATAATTACATATCTGCTTTTCCTTAAAACTGGGAGTGGTATTTGTTGACTTGTAGGTGGCAGTTTTCACATCTCAGGAATTTCCATTTTCATGGTATTAATGGGAATAATTTGCACCCTATAGAGAGAGCATCAGCCTTTTCCAGACTATTTAGACTATGTTAGGCTTGAAATTCAATCTGGGAAACCACTGAGATTCAGGTGTGAAGTTAATGATGTTAATATACAGATGAATATTTTGGTGACGAGTTCTAAAAGAGGATTAAGAATGTTTCAAGAGAACAAATATCAGAATACTACTGTCCCAGTAAATAGTCAGTTTTATGAGATTAGCTGTACTCAGGAAATTTTTGCCATTTCAAGAAACCAACAGTTCCTGTTACTCATACTGGCATCAGAAAAGGAGGGGCAGGAGATATCCAGAAAAGTCTTCAGTAATGCCAAAAAAATCTAAGCTACATTTGCAATGACCCCATCAAAATCCAGAGACTCTTGTCACCAATTATAATTTCAGTTTGTCATTTATAACATATCTCCTTCCTCCATTCAACTGAAATATTTTGATAAAATGCAGGACTCTTCCTTAAATTACATCATTTCACTCACAATTCTTCCAACGGTTATCATAACTTAATAAAGACTAGTCATTTTTCTCAAAGCCCAGTAAAAGTACTGACAGTTTAGACTTGATGTTTCTATTGCTTTGCTACGATCATAAGAACAAAGTCTCAAAAAGAAAGCAACAACTATAACACCTATAATAAAGGAATTTACTACTAGGAAAGGGGTAAATTTTTTTACTACTACTAGGAAAGTGGTAATTAAGAATCTCCTTAAACTTCAAATTAAAAAAAAAAAGAAAAGAAAAAAAAGTTCACAAATTATAGTCAGATCTATGAAAACACAAGCAAACAAGCAAAACAAACAAAACCACAAAGAAATAAAACTCGGCAATTATATGTTATCTAGAAGGATTTTTTTTTTTTTCACATAATATGGAGCAGGAAGTGCTAGGAGCCTTCAAAACTCAGGGATTATCACACACTATTTAATTTTACAATGAGGCGCCACACACATAAAGCTTGTCATCTCTGATTTCTTTGATCACTTGCAGTGAGCATTCGCTTTTCAGATATCAACAGACTAATGACACATTTGAACCACTTATAAATTAACTGAAAACAACTCCAGCAAATTCTGTCTGAGAGTCCATGACTTCTCATTTGACAAATACTGCCATTCTCATCATTAGCATTATTTGCTAAATGTATATAATTTCTCAAATTTTGGATGTAGTTTCTGGCTTATTTTTATGATGATCAGTTAGAAAGTAAAAGCTCTTGAGTGGTTCCTGTGCTAAGGAATAGAGTGTTTATGTGTTGATAAGAAGAGCAGGGTAAAATGAAAAAACGGAAAATACGCATTTGGGATTACTGCTTCTCAAGAGAAGACTAGAAAGGAGGCTTAAAAAGAGTTTCCATGATCTACATGGATCAGATCTAACCTTTCTGAAAAGGTTTCCCAAGTATCAAAATGTTTAATTCATATGTTTAAATGATGCTTTATATCACTTTATTTTTATATTTTGCTCTAAAGGAGGGAAGATGTCTAGTTATCTGAAAAATAATATTTGGAGAGATTAAATAGGGTCAGCATTGTTTTGGAAACTTTTACTGGGTTTGTGTGGTGGAGTTTTTGGTAGCAGGAGCAGGGGCCTATAGCAGTGGTCCCCTGTGAGAAGCTTGTCAAAAGCTCCCCAGCTTCAAGTGGGACCCACCTCTGGCCAAGGCCAAGCCAATTAGCAAAGGTGGCTGTGCCTCTGCATCAACATATTTAAGGGGAACCTAGGAGGGGGGAGAGATTTTGTGAGGAGCAGTTACCAGAAGGACACCTATGAGCACCAGAGAGCCCCCCTGTATCCCATGGTGAAACAGCAGCACTGCCCTCCCTGCCACCCATGGAGGTCATGGAGGAGCAAAGATTCACCTGTGATCAGTGGAGCACACCTGACACTCCGCTGTACTTTGGCACTGGAAGGACTGCAATATGTGGAGATCATCCATACCAGAGCATCTCGAGAAGAACACATCCCATGGGGAGGACTCATGACGAGCAGGTTTGTGGAGGACTGGTGCTCAGTTGTCCTCTGGGCTTAAACCACAACAGAAATTTAAAGCAAAATAGAATATAATCAAAAAAAACGTTAAAAAAAAAAGGCAAAAAAAATAAAGCGAAATAGAAAATAAAGAAATTTAAAGCAAATCTAGCAGATATTGGGCTTATGAGAAGTCATGAACTCATGTTTCATCCTAAAAAAGGAGGAGTGGGGTATGGAGGGAGGGAAGGAGGCAGAAGAGAACTGCAGCTGGAGGCAGAGTAACAAAGCAAACATTTTTAAACATCTTAAGAGTTAAAAATTATGGGTAACTTCTCCTTAATTAGCCATGATGTAGCCAGTAGCTATATATAACTGAAGATCAACTGTAGAATTAATAAGTTTTCCAGATGAGAAACTACTCTGTTGCTTGTGAAGTGGTACATTTTAGAGTATGTAGCCTGTAGAAAACCTATGGGTTGATCATAGAAAAGGAAGAGAAAGAATTGTGAGAGATCTGGAGAATATCAACAGAGGAAGACAAAGCAATGAAAGGCTGCTGTCAGTTCTGTTAGCAGAATCAGCAGGACAACACTCCCAGCAGTAAAAACAAAGGAAATCCAACCAGAAGAAAGACAGATAAGGGAGATCTGAAGGGAAGAGTACAGAAAGTGGGATCTCATTCTGACAAGATGGTCTCATTAGTGACCTTAATGAGAACTGCTCTAGCTGAATGAGAAAAGCAGAAATCAGGCTATGACAGTTCAGCAGAAAGGTCATATAAGAGTCATCATGTTTATAATGACTAATTTATCCAGATACTTGTAGGTTAACCATGAAGATTCAGTGAATAGACATTGCAGCATGCAACTCCACTTGGCACACCAGAATAGTTCAGTATTATACATCTTGAACCTGTGAAATGCTATTCGCTTGTGTTAAGGCAATACTCTTATTCAGAAACTAATCTAGGCAACACTTTTTGGAAGCTAATCTAAACACTTTACTGACTGATGCTTATCCAATTTTGGTTTAATTTTACTTCACAGATTAAACATCTGGCAACTCCTGATCTAACTTTTCTCTGAAAACTTATCAGAATTCCCTTCTTGTTTAATAAAAATTGCATCAGAATTCACACTAATCAGAAAAAGCATTCAGACTGGCACTTCTTGAGCTCCTATCTTCAATACTGTAACTTAGGTTTATGCACACAGAGCGGAGGACATCATTATAGTCTTAGGACTTCCAGCATTCACTAGAGTCTAAACAAAATACTGAGCATCATGATTTGTGCTCTCAGTGTGGAATTCTGGGGTAGTAGCGACTTCATATATCAAAATATACATGTGAGTCAGGAACCAATGGGCACTGTTTTGAAAATCATGAAGGACACACAAAACCTAACTTGAAACACAGGCAAAGTTGTATCTTTCTTATAGGAAAAATATTTACATTTTACAGACTTAGCTGAGGTGACAACATATCTATTATCCAAAACTAGACCTATTCAAAGCTAGCCATTAGGTTTCAAACCAGATAGATCCTATTTGCATTAGTTTACAGTATTAAAATCTTAGCATATGACATAAAATGCTTCTATTCTTTAATGTGCTTGCACCTCTCTAATCTCTCTTCTTCAGAGTGCTTTTGTGCACAATACCTCACAGATGCTTTCAAACTATGACTTTGAAAAGGCGTAAAGAGTACTACTGTAATTTTCATTTAAAGTCTTGGCATTATTTAGTTCCAGTTTATATATGCTAGACAATATAACAGTACCAAAAAAATTGTAGTTAACATCTGTGTTTAGGCAGAACATATTTCATAGGTGGTGGGCTTATGTTTTAATTCTTTTAGTCTCAAGTTGAAAAATAGATAAAAGTTATTAAGTGAGAAGCCTTTGTGATTGTAATTTTGCTTTCATCCACAGCTTTAAAAGGTAGTTATTAGCTTGATTCTATCAAGGTGAATTCTTCTCTCTGATGTAGATCATTAACCTCTGAGTGATGGAGAAATATTTCTATAAATATGTCAACAGCAAAAGAAAGACCAGAGAGAGCCTCCATTCCCTGCTAGACACAGGAGAAAACATGGTAACAAGTGATGAGGAAAAGGCTGAGGTGCTTAATGCCTTCTTTGCCTCAGTCTTTAATGACAAGACTAGTTGTACTCAGGGAATTCAGCCAGAAGACAGAGACTGGGAGAATGATCCCTGCAATCCAGGAGGAGACAGTCAGTGACCTGCTGCATCACACAGACACACAAAAGTCTATGGGACCAGATGAGATACACCCGAGGGTGCTGAAGGAGCTGGCTGGGGCGCTCGCCAAGCTGCTTTCCATCATTTACCAGCAGTCCTGGCTGACTGGTGAGGTCTCGACTGATTGGAAATTGGCCAATGTGATGCCCATCTATAATAAGGGTCAGAAGGATGATCTGGGAAATTAGAGGCATGTCAGCTTGATGTCAGTGCCCAGGAAGCTGATGGAGCAGCTCATCCTGAGTAACATCACACAGCACATGCAGGACAACCAGATGCTCAGGCCCAGTCAGCATGGGTTTATGAAAGGCAGGTCCTGCCTGACAAACCTGATCTCCTCTACGCCAGGGCGACCTGCTTATTGGATGAGGGAAAGGCTGTGGATGTTGTCTGCCTTGACTTCAGTAAGGCCTTTGACACTATTTCCCACAGCATTCTCCTGGTGAAACTGGCTGCTCATGGCTTGGATGGGCACACTATTTGCTGGGTAAAAAACTGTCTGGATAACTGAGTCCAAGGAATTGTGGTGAATGGAGTTAAATCCAGCTGGTGGCCGGTCACAAGTGGTGTCCCCCAGGGCTGGGTTTTGAGGCCACTCCTGTTTAACATCTTTATTGATGATCTAGACGAGGGGATCGAGTGCACCCTCAGTGAGTGTGCAGATGACACCAAGTTGGATGAGAGTGTTGCTATTGCATTAACTTTTCTACCAAGATAATTAAGACATTGTTGTATATATATATTTCAGCAGATCATCTTTAACAATGAAGTGAAATATTTCAGAACAAAATCTCTGTATCTCTCAACAAAATCTGTCTCAAAAAGTGTCCATTCAATTTAAATCTTTGAAAGCATGACTACATTGAAGAAATTTAAAATTAAAAGAAATCTTCTTTCTTCTACATTTTTTTTTTTTGTCAAGACATTTATTTTTCCTCAAGAAGTATCAGATTTGTCACTGTAATTTCTTCAAGGAAAGAGACAAATAAATAGGTTCTCTCATTTGTTTCTTCCAATAGACTTGAGTTGTTATTACCTACTCTGTATACTGGCCACAAAAGGAAGCTATCAGAATGTAATTCACAACCATATCCACTGCTGGGCCTTCTTCCTGGGCCAGCCCCCTATCATACTAAGCACTATAAAAATACAAAATCTCACAATAAAGCTGACCTGTTTCTGATAATCTGTCCACGTGAAAATCAAGTAAAAGTGATAGGTTTTCTCTGTCAAAACCACGTGAGCCATTTCAGCCACACAAGATCCTTCTGCTCCCAGAAATGAAAGCTACTACAGGCTGCACACTGAAATTTTGCTCTATAAACCTTCCTACACTTGACCATGTTTTTCTCTCAGTCTTCTCAGACACAGTAGGAATGTAGATTATTTTATGTTTTCCCAGAGTGGGATCCTATGACCTCTCACCCTTATTTCTTCTTCTTTTAGACATACACTAGTGTGCTCTGCAGGCCAAGAATGAAACTGAGAGACCTCTCTACAGGTCTTTACCTCACAGGTAAGTGCTAAATCAAAAATGTAGCTATGGTCTTCCACTGAACAGCTAGTAAGGAAGTATACGTTTAATACATAAAACAGTGTGCATCTAAACACAGCTGGGAGAAGGGACTATCCAAAATGTTTATCACACACCATCAGAAGATAGTTAATAGCCCAGCATCCTCCAGGCACTTCAGCAGTGGATCTGTTTTACTTAAAATGTCATAGATTTAGATGAATACTATTTTGATTTATTTCCATCACAAGAACTTTCACAGGTCAAAAGCAAATGCAGCCCCCCACATGCATTCCTGCACTTGATTTTTATCATTTGACCTACTAGTTCATTTTCTCACAAAAATCTATTTTCAGTTACCTAGGTCTGATTCATGTGCCCCAGGAGAATTGTTCTCATATACCATTTTCAATTTATTATCTCTACCACTCCTCAGCAGACTTTCCAAGGAGAGGATGGTGATAAGCTTTTGCCTGTCAAACTAATTACACACACAACACAAGTATAAATAAATGGATGACAGGTCAAGACAACACTCCACAGTCCTTGAATTTCACAGAGACTCACATACATATAACACCTTGTGTTTACTATTCCTTGTAGACTGCTGCAGTACTGCTACTTTAAGACCTGAAATCTTAGTCTTTGAAAGTAGAACAGAATATTCAACATCCCGCTGCTGACTATCAAATCACATACGATAGAAACAAATCTCAAATATTTTTGAATGAAATGTAGAAAATTAATTGAAAAAATCATGATCTGCTTCTAGACACTTGCTGAGCTGAAGACAAAACTAAATTATGACAGAAATAGGTCAGAAAGAATTATTTATGACATTTACTAGAGAAATTGTTTTCTGAGCACGTGTTAAGAAATAGGAATACACAAGCAATGATTCACAGATTATTTACAAACATCATCCAGTGAACCTCTGTGCAAACACCAAGGGCAGTGTAAGGAGGACAAGCAGGGGGAGGTGCACTGGTGCAGAGTCCCCCTGCAGCCCATGGTGAGATGGCAGGGCAGCCCCTTCCACCGCCCATGATGGTCAACGGTGGAGCAGATACCAACCTGCAGCCTCAGGAGGACCCCACACTGGAGCTGGTGTCTACACCTGAAGAAGATGGGAATCTGTGGGATAAAGAAGTCCTTGCTGTTGTAGTAAGGTGCTGTGAAGGTTGCAACATATAGGGGTGACCCAAGCTGAAGCAGCTAGGGAAACATTGTGGAGTGTGGGAGGGACTCATGTTGGAAAAAGTTCATGGAGGATTGTCTCCCATGAGACGGGAACCATGCTGGAACAGGGGACGAATGTCAGGGGTTACCCCTCAGCCGAGAATAAAGAAGTGGCAAGACTGACCACACCTTCATTCCTTGACCCTGCACCCCTGGGGAGCAGGAAGCAGAGATATTGTAAGCAAATCTGAGCTCAGGAAGAAAGTGTGTGTGTGTG
>NW_020799143.1:7618851-7624246 GCF_003259725.1 Athene cunicularia
GGAGTGGGGGGGGAAGGTGTTTTTAAGATGTGGTAATGCTTCTCACTGTCCTACTCTGAGAACATGTCCTACTCCCCACCTGCATGGACTAGGATCTCAGCTATTAGGAGCAATCGTTTCTCTACTCGAGAGAACCTGTACACACCAGGGGGGAAGCTGTGACATCACCTGTATGACATGGGAGAATACATGAAGAAATGAGATGGAAAACCTACCTGCCTCCTAGAAGAGTGGATATGTGAGTTGGAAGGAGGAACAACTACAAAACAGGGTTCTTTCAGGAGAAATGCTGCTCGGTTTCCAGTAATTAAGTGCCCAAACAGGGCAGAAGGGTCGACTTTGCTCATGATCCTATGAGAAGAACTTCTGACTTGTATTCACAAGAAGTGAGTGATCAAGATGAGACTGAAGCCCGTGCACACCACACTAACCCTTCTGTTGTTAGTGGGTATTATGACCAACATCAGAGGGCCCTGCCTCCAGCCAGGCGGAGGACAGGGACAACCGAGTTTACTGGACTGTGTGGATTTGATGTCCTGGCACATCTGACCCCCAGCAGTATAAGGCTCTAGTGGACACTAGTGCTCAATGCACCCTAATGCCATCAAATTTTAAAGGGGCACAACCCCTTTGTATTTCAGGAGTGACAGGGGGGTCTCAACAGCTGACTGTATTGGAGGCCGAGGGGAGCCTAGGTGGAAAAGAGTGGGAAAAACACCCCATTGTGACTGGCCCAGACACTCCATGTTCTCTTGGCATAGATTATCTCAGGAGAGAGTGTTTAAAGACCCAAGAGGGTATCAGTTGGCTTTTGGTATAGCTGCCTCAGAAACAGAAGGAATTAAGCAGCTGTCTGTGTTACCTGGACTCTCAGAAGAACAATGGGTGCCAACTGCCACTACTACAGTGCTCCGACAGTCATACTGCACCAACCGAGACTCTGTAATCCCTATCCATAAACTGCTAATAGCCATCATCAGCTAGAGAGCCAAGGAGTCATCAGCAAGACGAACTCCCCCTTTAACAGCCCCATATGGCCAGTGTGAAAGTCTAATGGAGAGTGGAGATTGACAGTGGACTGTCGTGGCCTGAATGAAGTCACGCCACTGCTGAGTGCTGCCGTGCCAGACATGCTAGAACTTCAGTATGAACTAGAGTCGAAGGCCACCAAGTGGTACGCCACGATTGATGTTGCTAACTAATTTTTCTCCATCCCTCTGGCAGCAGAGTGCAGGCCACAGTTTGCTTTTCCCTGGAGGGGTGTCCAATACACCTGGAATTGGCTGCCCCAGGGGTGGAAACACAGCCCCACCATTTGCCATGGACTGATACGTGCTGCACTGGAACAGGGTGAAGCTCCAGAGCACTTACAGTACATTGATGACATCATTGTATGGGGTAATACAGAATCACAGAATCATCTATGTTGGAAAAGACCTTGAAGATCATCTAGTCCAACCATTAACCTAACATGGACAGTTCCCAACTGTCCTGCTTTCAGCTGGGATAGAGTTAACTTTCCTTGGGCTGAAAGGGAGAACAGCTGAAGAGCTTGGTCCCTATCAATCACTGGATAATTCCATGTTATGTGACATCAAGCTCAGCACATAGGAGGGTGTGTGCTCACTCAGAGCTCGTTTCAGTTTCCCTGTCAGCAAGGTGGGATTTCTGACACAGCTGGGATCGCTGCTGGGGGTGGGCTGTGTACCGTTCACCAGTCAGTGAGCCACTGCTGCCCTTTACCAGTTTGGACTTACTATTATTACTGCTTTTTTGTTACTTTTACTAATTTATTTTTATTCAACCCACGGATTTCTTTCTTTTGTCCCTCCTCTATTTCACTGGGGAGGGGGGGAGGCAGGGGGAAGTAACCAAATCATGGTGATTGGCTACCAGCCGAGTTCAAACCATGACACCAGCGCTGGGGGGGGGAAGGAGGGAGTGAGCGGCGGCATGGTGTTTGGTTGCCCTCAGAGCTCAAACAACCGAGCCTTTTGCTTTACTTTCTCCTTCCCAACACTAAGGGGAAAGGGATAGTGAGCAGGTGCATGGTGCTCAGTTGCCCTCTGAGCTTAAACCATGACAGTTGAAAGGGACATCTGGAGGTCATCTTGTTCAAACACTTCACTCAGACCAGGTCAAGTTAGGTGGGCTGTGAACAGTCAAATTTTGGATATCTCCGAGAATGGAGAATCCCCGGACCCCTATTCCAGAGTTTGATCACCCTCATAAGGAAAAGCTTCCAAGGGTTTAATCAGAATTTCCCTTGTTGCAGTTTGTTGCAGTTATCACGACACACCTTTGTGGAAAGTCTCATTCCATCTTCTCTGTATTCTCCCATTACAGAGCTGAAGATTACAATGGGATTTCCCCATTACACTTCTCTTCTCCAGTCTGAACAAACCCAGTTCTCTCTGACTCTTGTCACATGACAGGTGCCTTAGTCCCTTAATCATCTAGTTTGCCCACTGTGGGTCTTACTCCAGTTCATCAATGTCTTGTAGCATGGAGTTCAAAATTGGACACAATGCTCCAACTGTGATCTCACATGCTCATGGGCATGTCCCTCCTGTTTTGCAATAGGGCAAATAAGAGTTTAGTAATGTAAGAACTTCCAAGTTACTAAGTTCATGTGATCTTTTTTCTCATGAGTGTTTGCTATAAATTGTCAACCGTGTTCATATTGCAAGATCGAATTTGATACACAAAGGTTCCTCTCAGTGTTTGTTATGTGCCTATATAAGGTCTTACTTTCATGTGCTCAGTATCATCTTTTTTTCTGAAAAACAAACAAAAAAAATTAACCAGAGCATATTTTGTCTGTAATGTCAGTACAAACATCACTAAAAACTGCTATCTTTTGGGACATTTTGAGTAGATTCCTCTGTAAGAAATTTTTGCTTATTGTAATCGACTGTTTTAATGTAGAAAGTGTTATATATAGGAAAATTAAATTCAGTACCAATCATACATGCCACATCATACTGATATTATTAAATTATAATAGAAATTGTGTACTTTTCCCAAAGTATCTGGAACAAACCAGAAATGTTAAATAGGAAAGCAGAGAAATGTAATGAGTTGTTTTATTTTTGACATTCTGCTTCTGTGCTGAGTACAGAACTGGGGAAAAAAAAAAAGAAAGAAAAAAAGAAAAAAAAAAAAAGGATTAAAGGATTTTGAGGACCATCATTTAGTTCCTTGGTTCTGGGTATCTCTAACACATGAGCTTTTAGAGCCCTATATATGCCATTAAGTTGGTGCAGCACTATTAAAATAAAAGGATTTCTAAACTCATTCTTTTTCCCTTTTGCATAGGTGTAGATAGAGAGGGACCTCTAAAGAAAGGGATGGCTGACAAGCTTATCGTCCTAGGACAGAAGGGGAGAGGAAGGAAGGGGTGAGAGACAGTCTTTTTTTTTTTTTTTTTTCCCCAGACTACTTCAAGTAGTTAGGTTCATCCCAGTCTGCCGGGGGTTTGCTGCAGACTCAGTTCAGGAATATCTCTGCTTCATGAACTTCACTGTACCAGGTCTTTTAATACTCCCAAAGCAAGAACAAACATCTTGATGCAGAGGTTAATCTTTCCTCTGGTTCTATCTATATGAGTGGTGTGGTGTACAACACTGGTTCTCTTTAGATACAAAACTTCTCTGTCCTTCCACGTGAAGCACTGTGCACTGCACTCATATGCCTATCAGTGCTCAGGAAATGGCTTCTTTCTTTCTGGACCAAATAAAGCACCTGAGTACCTCATAAAATTATTTTACACTTTCGAATTTTCCTCATTTATTGGAACACATACATTTTAGAGATATGAAGGGCAATAGTTACATAGATTGGTGTCTATATAATTTTAGGAAAAAATCTTTTTAGAACTAAAAAAAAAAAAAAAAAAAGAGAGAGAGATAACATTTTTAATACATAGAATTTAACAGGAATTTATTATTTTTTAAATTTTGTGGTAATTTCTCAAAAAAAATCTGGTTCAGCTGTAACACTAGTGAGAGGTTTTATAAACAGGAAAAGTAAAGCTATAGGTATTGCACCATGAGGACAAATTTAAAAGTACTTAAGTATATTTAACCACCTACAGATACACATAAGTCTCTGTTTGGCTTTTTGATAGTGTCTGCATGGGTAGCTTTGGGAATAAATGGTAATTATATGACTTAGTATTTTAGAAAATCCTCTAGGCTTTGAACTACATGATTAGGCAACCAAGAATTTTTGCAAAACTTTTTTCTTTTTAATCCATTAATTAATGTTAGCTAGAATATCAACCCCAATGACAATGACCTCAAACAGTGATACAGTTCAGCTAGATCAGATCAATTACATTTCAGTGAAGACAGGATAGCATTTTCAAAAGCCCCATAGTTCTACTTTTGAAGTAGTTTGTGTACTTGGAAGTTCAAATCCCACTGAAATGTAACACAGCTCCTATTCATTTCAGGAGCCTTTGAAAATTTGCTTAATAAGCTTCCAAAGCACATATCTTCAGAGATACCTAAGAACCAAAGTCTTACAGGTTTCAGTGGGAGATTGTTAGGCACTCAAATGCTTTTAAGCAGTGTGTCACATATTTCTTTGATGAAACTGAAATTGAGACTGCTTTGAAACTGCACATACATCTCAACAAGAAAGTTCCCCAAAGCAGTGTGAAAAGAAGTAGTAGGAGAAACAAAGCATTCTTCTGAAAACAAATAACTTAGTGCCGGCTGCAGCATAGAGAAAGGTATTTGTTTGATGTCTTTGCTGTAATAGTCTTCGATCCTAGTGGAGCTGTGTCAGGATAATTGCACTTACAGCTCTGCACTGAATTTAGTTCTACCTTCCACAAACAACAGGACAACAGAAAATATTTTATATTATTTACATTAGCAACTGAAATCACTAAAAATACCTTCGTTGAGGAAAGAGGTGGAGTTTTTAAACATGTACTGGGTCTGCCTGGAGTGAAGTTGGTTAATTTTCTTCATATCACCTCATATGGTTCTGTGCCCTGCATTTGTGACCAGTGTTGATAATCTATGCTTTAGCTATTGCTGAACAGTGTTTGTGGAGGACCAAGTCTTTTTTTTTCCGAAGGAAGGAAGGAAAAGAAGTGGAGAAAATGTCTAGATCACCACACTGGGTTCCAGCAACATCTCTGGGGCAGTTCCTGATCTGTCAGCTACAGTGATGGGTGTACACTGTGATATGGTTTGCTGTTCCTTAAAACTCTTGCTTATTTACATGTGAGGTGAGAAAAAGGGTGGACTTTTCTGAGTTCATTTACATGCAAGGCGAGAGGGGGTCATGTCTGGGTGCTAGTCGCCACCTCTAGTCTTGCTTCATATGCTAATTACTTTCCATGCAAAATCTGTATCGCAGAACCTTCCAGAAAGGGGGG
>NW_020799143.1:7624296-7631873 GCF_003259725.1 Athene cunicularia
GGGGGAGGGAAGGTTGCCAGTGTCTTCCCCATCCCCTCAACTGTTACAACTGCAGGTACAATGATGTCAAAAAACATTATTTTTGAGATAGTCACCCAAGATAAGGGAGCTGGCCCCACAAAAGTGCATTTCTATGCTATCCTGTCTCAGCAAGATCCTCTTTTCTAACCACATCCTATCTCATTACTATGGTAATGTCCTTTTCCTCTTCTGCTGAGTGTTTGAGATATTAACTTCACAGCCTTTTACAGGTAGGCAAGAGTCTGGGAGGTTACACTGCCAGACAGCTGACTCCTACTGATCAAAGGGATATCCCATACATTATATATAACATCATGTTTGTTATAGGTTAGCTCTCAAATTGATGTGAGTCAGAGTGAATTAAAACTTCAATTTGTTTATCTAGCAAGCAGCAACAAGCGAAAGAGCGCTGGGCGGCCGGGAAGTTCAACTCCACCAACGGCACGCACCTTCTAGTGCTCCTTGCCTTGTTTATGTGTTACAAGGTGTTATACATTAATGAGACGCCTATACATATTCATAATCTATCTCCGCCTACCCCCACTTCGTATTACAATGAAGTTTCTTCCTACTTGCACCTGCGTAGTAAACTTTAATAATCCTGGGCAGCGGTCATAGGGATGAAGTATCTCCTCCTCCTCACTGTTGAACTTTTCACCTCAATGGTCTGCGCAGTCTCCGTAGTTTTCTGACATGCCTCTTCAAGCGGAAAGTCCTGATAAGAAGGCACCTCAGGGAACTAAAAGTTCTGATAAGGAGGTATCCTAAAAATTCCCGTGGTTAGCCTTATACAATGTAGCAATATGATTAGCCCTGCATGGCTCACCTGGCAGCACTCTTCCCTATTAGCGGAATTTGACGAACAAACAACTTACTATATTACAATGTTCATCACTAAAACTGGGGGACAGTTTTCCAGTGTCACCACTGCTCACGGACTGGCTGTGCATCAGTCAGCAGATGGTGAGTGATTGCTCTGGCATCACTTATTTTTTGTTTCCCTGCAGGAATTGAGTGAGCAGTTGTGTGGGCCTGAGCTGCCTACTGGGGTTAACTCACAACAAAGCAGCTCACACTTTTAGCTTCAGAAACTTAACCTTAAAAACAGTATTTCAGCACAGCTGCCACATGACTCATCATAACTTGCAGTACAAAATCACATCACAGAATCAGCTGACAAGCCATGTGTGGACATCGGTTTTAACTTTCAAATAGTTTGAGAGCTAGGGAATCTCACTAATTTAATTGCTATCTTTCTTTTCACAAAAACCTCATCTGCAGTGTTACAGAGAGCAGAGGAGAGACTTTGTCATTCTCAAGCTCCAGTTCAGGAGTATTTCATTGGAAATTATTTCCTATCATTTTCAAAATTATAGGGAAAAAATGAAAGGGACAAAACAAATGCTCTAGTAAACAGCGTTGTTTCCTTTTTTTTTTTATGGGTAGGCCCTTGTTTTCTCCTACGTTTTAACAACACCCTCTGTTCTGTGAAGTTCTTGTTGCTGGAGTTTCAAACAGATGCAAGTGACTTTGGGGCAGCCCACAGGGTTACTAACCAGAAAAAACAAGGTCACATCACTAAAAAACAGCATACGAAGTGCCTTAAAATGCATAATGATGCTATCTGAGCAACTGTAAAAATATCTCTCAAGACACTACTTGCAGAACCAAACACATGTTTATCAGGTGTATGGGGTTGTTTATATCTTTTATATTTCTTTTTTTTTTTAAATTTGCGACTACATTAAAGAATTTTAAGGGCAGAATTCAGAATTTGCCTCAGATCCTTTTAGATACACAGTAAGGAGAAAGCAGAGTTTGGGGGACACTGAAAGAAATTCTGTCTTTATCTGGACTTTTGCAGAGTCGAGGTTGTATATCGTAGTCCTAATTCAGTTATAATCAATACAGTAATCCTCTTAGTATTGCCTCTTGTGCTGTGCCTGATGAAAGGAATGGGGGCTTTTCATCTTTTCCACAGTAGATGAAGGGTACAAGATACTAAATCATGATGTGAGGTTTACATGATCATGGCTGGTACCAGTGCATGCATTCATCCCTGTTTTGCCAATTATTAGGCCTAGCATAAAGGACACAGCCAACAGCATAAAGATAAACCAATAAGCAAAGTGTATTTGATACAAAAAGGTCAGTACATGGGTGAGCACTGGGGGTACAAACAAGTCAGTCAGATTATATATAACTGACATCAATCCCACTGACCCCAACAACATGACCACACGACCAAAAATGGGTGAAATAAATGGTGAAATACAGTCTCTCATAGAAGGAACGGGAAAAAAACAAGTCAACAAACCAAATGCATAAGACCAAGGAAGCCACTTACTGAGCCTCTACACAGCTCACGTTTACAAAAGCCAGACCTGACTGGAGCCCAGTTCCAGGGAGTCAGGAGGGCCTTCTCCAACAGCAAACTCTGCAAAGTGCATCCACCTCACAGACAGACACTCCCTTTCCTGCAAGTGTCCCAGCTTTTATCCCTAAGTGGGACACCTGACCCTTGTTTACTTAATGCAGACACCTGGGGCTCATTTACCCAATGGCTCTCCCTGCATGGCCGGCCGCACCCTGGAGGGAAGCCTAAAGGTAAACTCACCCCCCCTTTGTGAAGGGCAGTGGGAATCACCCATATGTCAACCTTAATTTGGGGCTTGGGGTTAAAACCCCAGCATTTAACCCCATCAACGGTTTTGGTTTGTAATAAACAAGAACTCAAACAGGATTTAAAGGAATATTTCTGGGAAATGTCTGCAACAAAGATAACCTTCTTTATGTCTAGTGCCGTTCTGCTACCCATGTAGTTCCTGTCTGCGCTTACAGATGCACTGACAGCCTTTGTAGAGATCTGCCCAGGGTAAGAGGGTCATGATGTGCAGTGTGCAAGTTTTAATACGAAAACTAGTTATAAAGTTTCAGGTTAATTTCAGGTTCAAGACAGCTTTACTGCAGTGAAAAACAAAGATACTCATACCCTTTAAGTTATACTTTCACAAAACAAAACACTGCATATATAGGAAAGACTCTTGAAGAGCAGAAAATAAACAGCATACACCTATGGATATTCACATTGCCTAATGTAGTATTAGAAGATCAGATAGCATCACAACAAATAGTAGGTCAATAAGCATATATATCAGTCCATCAAGTCAACACAGTACCACAGCAACAAAATACTGTGCCTTTTAGCTCAAAATAGAGGACTGAAGGGGATTTATATCACAGCTTCTCTCAGTTCAGCCTTGAAAGTAATGCTTAGCCAAAAACGCTGGAAAAAGGAAGACAGTGTTGGCCAGTCTTTTCTGGTCTGCATAATCCCTTCCTCACAGCAATTACAGGATGCTGTGCTGCAGGACAAGGAAGAAGAAAGTTTGTGCTGCTGTGATTCTATGCTCCTCACAGCAGCTACTGAAATGTAGCCTGCTAGACTAGCTCTTAGTGCTAGTCTGTCAAGATACAATTGTCAAACTGGCCTGAAATAGCCTACACCAGGACCTGCATAAGGATGAAGTATAAATGTTCCTACATGCTATTTCCTCTTTATAGCTACTATTAATTTAAGTATATTGCTAAATAGCAGATTTAGGGGTCAAAAACTTGTGGTGTTAACTCATGCAAATACTTCCCTGTAGTCTTCATTTAAAAGACAGAACACTGATGGAACAGGGTCTTGTCATAGAGTAACTGTTTCCTGGTGGAAGACAAAAGACAGACAGATTGATGCAGTGTAAGTTGAAAACACAGTGTGTAAGAGACTGAAATGTCAAATGATTTTCTCAAAGCTTGCTTGTGTGTGTGCAAACCAGAAGCTGTGGCCTTTGGATTAGTCTAAGGAATGTCACCTAAGGAAGCAGGAGTGTATCGAAGGATGCACCCTCCACTCTCTTGCAGTTGCATTGTCAGACTCCTTAGATAAGCCTTATAGGGGGAGACATGGACTGGAAACCAAATGTTTATCACTGGCTCCATTGTGTAAGCCTGCTGCTTTGTGGTTCTACTATGTACACCAGACACCATGCATGCATTGCTGATGACTTCACGACTTCACCGTTGAAGTGATGAGAGGTGAGTATTTCTGCCCCAGAAGCCAGCTAATTGCTCAAGAAGCATGAACTCAGCAAAAACCTGTGGGAACAGAGGAAAAACTAAAGGTGGGCAAGGTGAGTACAATCATGGACCCAATTGGATAAGTGGTGGTACACCCTATTTCCCCCTCAATGTGTGTGCAGAACCCATGCTCCACCTTTTTCCTTATCTCTCATGGAAATGAGTTCGTGGAATAACTGCCTCTCCTCACTAGTATACTAATCATCTGATAAGATGAACTTAAAAGGCAACAGAAAATTTTGCTTTGTGTTCACCCACCACTAAAGAACTGAAAACTGAGGAGCAAGGGGATGCTGCTGGGTCCATGGTGGTGACTATTCTTGCAACTTTATTCTGGATGCTTGCTTGATTTCTGTCTTTTCCTTCCATTCTGTCCTATTGCTACCTCCCTTTACTTTTAATAATAAAAACTGTTTTGTGTGTATGTCATTTGACCTTGTTTGTGTCTTAATCTCACTCTTGGGACATATTGAAACCTCCCCCGACATTGGATTGGGACATGGAAATCCTTCAAGGACTTTTCCCAAACTATTGATTTGCCCAAGCCAGGGCTTCTCTTACAAAAGCATTCATAGAGCTAGAAATATATGTCTGTCCAACTTGTGAACCCATCCAGTCTGCATAAAACATCCCCAGACAGCCTCTCCATTACAGTAGTATCATGGAGCATGCATTTGAGCTCTCATATAAATCATTATTTGAACACAGTGAAACATTTCTGCTGGAAGACTATTTGTCTGCAGAGGAAATACCACAAGGTTTCCTTGCTTCAGTGTATATTAACCTACTGCCAGGTGTCTTGCACCTGGCTAAAACAGCTCACCCTGACAGATAAAATGTTAACGGGCTCTTTCAGTTTGATCTCAGGCCACCTGCTTACAATCAAGTGCTGATACAGGCATCTACTCACTACAGTCTAACTTTCCTTTCTGCAGATAAGCTAAGACTCTGAAAGCCTTTCATGATGGTTCATGCTGGTTAGGGGAAAAAAAAACAAAACAAACAAACAAACAAAAAACCACAAACCCCCCCAAAAAAACCCAAAACAACAACAAAAAAAAAACAACCCCAAAACAGCAGCAAAACAGGAATCCTCAATAACAATGAAAACAAGCTTGTCAAAAATCATCAGCTAAGACTTTTTGTCACCATCAGTCTTGGTCAGATTTGAATTACACAAAAACTCTGAAATCCAATCATTAATCCTCAGATTACATTAACCACCTCAGAGCACATTTAAAACATAAATCAAACTCCTGACTGAGGGAAATTTCACTTTTCTAAAATCAGCAAGTATTGTCACAAATTACAGCTATGACTAATTTAGATTTTTGGTGAAATCTGGAACTAAAAGCTTATTAATACCTGTAAGACTCTTTTATGACATACATGTTCCGTTGAGAAATGTACTTCTAAGTTTCAAAATAAGTCAGCTCAGGAGATGTTAATAATTGTGTGCACTGGAAAGAAGAGCAGTTGAACTACCAATGCTCATAAATAAGTATTTTGGAAAATTTATGGTATTATTTTATTTTTTCTAATTTATAGGTCATACCAATTCAAACTTAATAAACAACTAAAGTTGGATATATTTCAATTAATTAAGGAACTTCACATCAGTAAATTTCTGTTGTGTCTAAAATCTTCCAAATTGCCATACTACTTTAAAATAATTTGCAGTAGAAAGTATTAAATAGGTAGATAAATTCAATTAAATAATTGGTGTCTACTACATGCAAAAATACAGTAGTTTATGCATAATGTTTTATGTTTTCTTCCCTCTATCTCTATATATCCTGTATGTTGTTCTCCTGAGATAAGTAAAATATTGTTTGCATCTGGTTTATTGCCATAAGAGACTATGACAATTCAGTTTATTTTAAAAAGGATGAATAAAAATAGAGCAGTTTACTGGAAACCCTCTCTGCAAAAGTGTGAGTCTGTAGCTAACACCTCTTTCAGCATCCAGGCAGCCACATGTGCACAGACGAATGCAAACACTGAAAAAACAGAATGGGATTGGAGACGATACTTTAATATCTTTCTGTAGTGATAAACTATACTGGGGAAAAAAGGTGGCTTATTGGCAAATACTGCCAGCCTTTCAGGACAAGAAATTTGTTTGAAGCACTGAACACAAAGTCCTATTGATTTCAGTTCAGATAACGGGTTATGGAAATACTATCTTGGTGGCTCCTCAGATGCTGAATTTGCTACTTCAGCAAGGGGCTAATGCTTTCCAGTGACTTTGTTGACAACTGTCTAGGTGTGCCCACATCCTCAGGCTGATCCAATTTAGTTGAGGGCATTTAAAAGGAAAATCCTAGGAACAAGGAGGAAGCTGTGACAACCCATAATCCCAAATAGAAATTGCTTCTTGGGAAGTCTGCATGCTACTGCTTACACCAGCATCCTGCATTTGGGCTGTAGTAGCCAAGCCCAGGGTCCATTCTGCAAGTGTCCTAGCTAGTATTAATAGCTTTCCAATTGTATCATTCCTTTCTCATTTAATTAGGCAATTTTAAATACTACCGGTTTGCCAGACTGGATTAACAGCTAGTAGAAGAAAACAGAGTTCAGCAACCAGAAACAACTCCAAGAGTTTTCTATTCAGTATGCTTGGCTTCTTTTTTGCTGAGGTCCATAGGAGAAAATCAGAAATTTATTTTGGATGCATTTATACCAGCAATGTTGGCAATACTAATTTTAACTTTTAAGAAGTTAACATTTAAGAAGACTTTAAGAATATAGAATATTAAATTCCAAGTATTCATATACAAACTATTATTTGGTTGGTAAATACAAATACCGAAAAAGAACACTGTGTAGCTGGCCAGTGATTTTGGCTTTGTTGAGTTTTCATTGTTTGGTTATTTTATAATCAAACTTGTTTTCCTATTCCAGCCCTGATGTGAGCTGCAACAGTATTAAGGATGGAATAACACTAGGCATAGCTGAGAACTGGAATTTTGCTATACATTAGGGATTTAACCTTGACAACTGCTGCTGAAAGACAGTACATGTCTGCTAAGGGAGGTCAGTTCTAGACAACAGTATGTAGAAATCAAAACTGAAGCTACACTCCAGTCTGCAAAGAAAGTTTCCTGTATCAAGATGAGGGCAAAATGCTTAGAATTTCTCTTTCTATGTGGGCTAGCTGTGAGTAAAGTTTATGTCTTCTGTGAAGAGTATGTATTTATATAACACTACAGGGTTGTACATTTACTATTTTTTCCCATATATCCTGTACTGCCTTAGATATTATTATCTAAAGGACAGGCAATGTAAAAATAGCCAGGAAAATGAAGCAGCATCCCAGCTGGGCTGATGCAAAAGATGCACTATCTTTTAAAACAATTCAATCTGAAGAAAGGAAAGGGGAAAGGGGAAAGGGGAAAGGGGAAAGGGGAAAGGAAAAAGGAAAAAGGAAA
>NW_020799143.1:7631923-7665233 GCF_003259725.1 Athene cunicularia
AAGGAAAGGAAAGGAAAGGAAAGGAAAGGAAAGGAAAGGAAAGGAAAGGAAAGGAAAGGAAAGGAAAGGAAAGGAAAGGAAAGGAAAGGAAAGGAAAGGAAAGGAAAGGAAAGGAAAGGAAAGGAAAGGAAAGGAAAGGAAAGGAAAGGAAAGGAAAGGAAAGGAAAGGAAAGGAAAGGAAAGGAAAGGAAAGGAAAGGAAAGGAAAGGAAAGGAAAGGAAAGGAAAGGAAAGGAAAGGAAAGGAAAGGAAAGGAAAGGAAAGGAAAGGAAAGGAAAGGAAAGGAAAGGAAAGGAAAGGAAAGGAAAGGAAAGGAAAGGAAAGGAAAGGAAAGGAAAGGAAAGGAAAGGAAAGGAAAGGAAAGGAAAGGAAAGGAAAGGAAAGGAAAGGAAAGGAAAGGAAAGGAAAGGAAAGGAAAGGAAAGGAAAGGAAAGGAAAGGAAAGGAAAGGAAAGGAAAGGAAAGGAAAGGAAAGGAAAGGAAAGGAAAGGAAAGGAAAGGAAAGGAAAGGAAAGGAAAGGAAAGGAAAGGAAAGGAAAGGAAAGGAAAGGAAAGGAAAGGAAACAGAAGGAAAGGAAAGGAAAGGAAAGGAAAGGAAAGGAAAGGAAAGGAAAGGAAAGGAAAGGAAAGGAAAGGAAAGGAAAGGAAAAGCAGCTGAATTCTTCTGCCCTTGCTTAAATGGGATTTTTGGAAGGAAGAAAGCCATTCATGTGAAGATTAAGATTAAGTAGGAAGCTGAAGTAGCTTGGGCTTTTCTGAACTTCTACATTAGCATATGAGTGTGCCTTTTCTGTTGCTTTACAGCTGTATTTGTAGTCTGGCAGGTAAATACTGCAATCTTTAGACATTACTTGACCTGGGACATGTGGACAGGGTGGGATCACAACTCCCTCCTTGCCCACACTGCAAGGTTTTTTCAGAAACAATCAAAGCACACAAGGCGGCATATGTTATAGACATGGGAAAAGGAAAACGAGAGCACAGATTTTCAAAAAAGGAAAGGAGAGTTCAGCCTCATCTAGCTGGACTTGCTTTTAGCCTTAGAGAGGACAGGAGAGGAGGCAGCAGAACTGACATCCTGGACTTCCAAAGGCTGACTTTGTCTTGTTTAGGCACCTGCTTGAAAGGATCCCTTGGGAGACTCTCCTGAAGGGTGTAGGGGCCCAGGAAGGCTGGGCGCTCTTTAAGAAGGAAGTGTTAATGGCACAGGAGCAGGCGGTGCCCAGGTGCTGTAAGAGAATCCGACGCCAGAGAAGATCACCCTGGCTGAACAGGGAGCCTTGGCTGCAACTCAGGGAGGAAAGGAGAATTTACAGCCTTTGGAAGAAGGAGCCAGTGACTCAATGATTACAGAGATGCTGTGAGGCTATGCAGGGCAGAAATCAGGAGATCTAAAGCCCAGCTGGAAAATAATCTTGCTTTGGCAATCAAGGACAACAACAAATGTTTCTGTATGTCAACAAGAAAATAAAAATCAGGGAGAGCCTCCATCCCCTTCTAGACACAGGAGAAAACATGGTAACAAGTGATGAGGAAAAGGCTGAGGTGCTTAATGTCTTCTTTGACACAGTCTTTAATAACAAGACTGGTTGTACTGAGGGAATCCAGCCTCCTCAGCAGGAAGACAGAGAGTGGGAAAATGACACCCCCCACAATCCAGGAGGAGACAGTCAGTGACCTGCTGCATCACACAGAAACACACAGGTCTATAGGACCAGATGGGATACACCTGAGGGTGCTGAAGGAGCTGGCTGGGGTGCTCGCCAAGCTGCTTTCCATCATTTACCAGCAGTCCTGGCTGACCGGGGAGGTCCCAAACAAATTGGAAATTGGCCAATGTGATGCCCATCTATAAGAAGGGTCAGAAGGTTGATCTGGGAAATTAGAGGCATGTCAGCTTGATGTCAGTGCCCGAGAATCTGATGGAGCAGCTCATCCTGAGTACCATCACACAGCACATGAAGGACAACCAGATGCTCAGGCCCAGTCAGCATGGGTTTATGAAAGGCAGGTCCTGCCTGACAAACCTGATCTCCTTCTATGACAGAGCAACCTACTTATCGGATGAGGGAAAGGCTGTGGATGTTGTCTGCCTTGACTTCAATAAGGCCTTTGGCACCGTTTCCCACTAACTGCTCGAGGCTTGGATGGGCACACGCTTTGCTGGGTAAAAAAACTGTCTGGATGTCCGGGCCCAAAGAGTTGTGGTGAACGGAGTTAAATCCAGTTGGCGGCCGGTCACGAGTGGTGTCCCCCAGGGCTGGGTTTTGGGGCCACTCCTGTTTAACATCTTTATTGATGATCTAGACGAGGGGATCGAGTGCACCCTCAGTCAGTTTGCAGATGACCCCAAGTTGGGTGGGAGTGTTGATCTGCTCGAGGGTAGGGAGGCTCTGCAGAGAGACCTGGACAGGCTGGAGCCATGGGCTGAGGCCAACTGGAGGAGTTTCCATAAGGCCAAATGCCGGGGGCTGCCCTTGGGCCACAACAACCCCCAGCAGCGCTACAGGCTTGGGGAGGAGTGGCTGGAGAGCTGCCAGTCAGAGAGGGACCTGGGGGGGGTGATTGACAGCCAGCTGAACAGGAGCCAGCAGTGTGCCCAGGGGGCCAAGAAGGCCAATGGCATCCTGGCTTGTGTCAGCAATAGTGTGGCCAGCAGGGACAGGGAAGGGATCTGACCCCTGTACCCGGCACTGGTGAGGCCGCCCCTCGATTCCTGTGTTCAGTTTTGGGCCCCTCATTACAGAAAGGAACCACTTCTTTCCAGAAGAGGTTGTTGGGCATTGGAATGGGCTGCCCAGGAAGGTGGTGGAGTCCCCATCCCTGGAGGTGTCATATTCTTCTCTATCTTATGTAGGTGTTTCTGTGGAGTTACTCTGGTACTGCAATATCAATAGTTTTTCCTTTTTTTTTCTTTTTTTTCTTTTTAATAATTTGGAGGTTTGTGGCTTTCTAGAGAGTTCAACATGCTGTCCCTGTTCACAGAGGTCCCTAGAAGGCACTGTGAAATACAATTATCTTGTCAAACGCCCTGTAGCATGAAACACTTGGGAGAATCAAGCTGATGCAGCCACAGACTGAGACAGTGTCAAAACAAAGTTCTACAAAGTTTTAAATAAAGCTTTTAAAAATTTCAATGCATTTTAAATTGCTACTTAGGTACATTCAATATTGAAGGTATTGAAAAGTACATTTTACCCCTGCAGACATTTCAATAAGCTTCTAAACATATCTGAAAACTCATGGGAGACACAGCAGTGTTGGGGTGGGTTTTTTTGTGTTTGTTTTTTGTGGTATTTTTATTTTAAAAAAAATAATAAAACAAATACCAAACTACATAACTTGATTTTTTTATGCTTTGTGGCCAGAAAGACAAGGAATATTTCCATATTAAGGTATGTTTCAAAAGGCATGCTCATAAAAATACAGTATTGGAGTGTCTTGTTACTGTTTAAGAGCAGAACTCTGAGAGAGATGAACTTCATGGTCCAGCTTCTCCTCCCAGAAGGCATTTCTAGAGCTCCACTCCAGCTATTGCTAAAAACCTCAGTTCAGCATAGAAGAAAGAAAATCCTTCCAGAACATTTTCACAAGCAGTTGCTGCACCTCAGAATAACCCTTTAACTGGGAAGTCTCTTGGAATGTGATGCACTTGTGTTCAAAACTCACATCTACATGATCCAGAGCAGGGGTATAATCTCATGTCTCTGGCTCAGTGGCTTGAGCATGAGGGAGTCAGACAACATATCTCTGGTTCAATTTCATACAAAATGGAGAAGAACAAAACAAAACAAAACAACGAGATGGGACAGTAACATGGAGTATTCAGGATCCTGACTCAAAAGAGGTGGTAAAGAAATTCAACCTGAGTCTTCATTATCCCAGACACGTGGATCCTTCTCAGCCCAGCAGACAGCAGTCAACATCCTGGAGCAAACTTCACCTCAGATGGAAGGAAAAAGACAGCACTTTGAAGAGTTTGCATTGCAAAAAATTTTCTCTAACTACCTTTAAGGAGGACAGGAGCTTCCAAAGGCCTTTCATCTCCTCTCTGACTAATTTTTGGCCTTGAATAAAGTATTTCAACCTTTCTGTCTCTTTTTCTCCAGCTATAAAATGACATCAGTAATCCCTCCTGGCTTCTGATGCCTGTGGTGAGAATTAGCTTCACCCATTCTAGCATATACAGCTATCTAGGGTAACCAAGACAAGTCTCAGTATTTCTTTTTATAGCAGCAGAGTTGAGCATAGCCACAGCAGAAGAGGATAAGGTGCATTCATGTTTCAGGCAGGAAGCTGAGAGGAGGAAGGGAACAGAGAAAGCATTTTGTATATCTCACTGTGAACCCTGGCTGGAAGAAGATTCTGCTGATGTTACTGATCTGTTAATAATTTGAGCTGATTTTAATGATTTTTGGGGATTTGGATTTAAGTAAGGAATGAATTAGAATAACCATACAACCAGTTATGCTGCTACAAAGTCCTTTGTAAAGTCCCAGGCTAAGGCCCCAAAGGCCGGTAATAATCACTAATCAGGTATCTATTCAAAGATCAAGACTCATGATGACGTTCCATTGTTAGGCTGTTTGGTAGGGACAATTTATTGCCCTGTAGATCAGGTGTTCTAAAAGTTACATTGTGAAAGGACCTTGAAGCATATTAAAATAGCAATGGGAGCCAAAATCCTTGAGTCAAGGGCATTGGAGGGTCTTTCTTTTAGGTCAGTAGTCTGCGGTGGTCACAAAAGCAGCCCCTCGACTCATTTTAGGACTCAACTGCACATGACTGGAAAGAGGTGGGAATAAGAAAATTAGTTACGGGAATTATTACGTTTATGTATGAGAACTTGTTTATTATATATTACTGTATCCTTTATTAATAGCATGCTACGTGAGTTAGGCATGTGTTGTTGGTGAGATGACTCCTCTGCGCACCTGGCCGTTAATAAAGGAGTGTCTGCTTATCTACATCACATTGGTGTCAACAAATTATTTTATCCCATTTTGGTGACACTGATACACATCATATGTGGAGATTTTTTTTTTCTCTAACCGGTGCTGCCTGCTAAAGAGGATCAATTTGGAGAAATGGCAGGCTTTCCTTCCCTCTGGCCAAATGGACTCTTCCACTGAAGCACCAGTGCTCAGTACTGGCCACCATAGTCACTTTTCTGCCTTGTGACAGGTACAGTGTCAATGATATAAACAATTGAACACTAATATATGCTGTATTAAAGACTGCATAAGCAGATGCATGCTTTAAACAACTGTATGTTCTTAACAAAATGTCTAAGAAATATCTATAGCTTAGCATAGTTGATTTACTTAACCACATTTAAAGTACTTATTTGCCTGGTTATTCTTTGATGCTTGTCCTCCATGTTAGACTTGAGATACCATTCAAATGGAAAAAAAAAGACAAAAATTATTTTTGTATGAAGTACCAGTAGGAAGTGCACCTTTAGGAATTCCCAGAAACGATGCAGAAGGATCTTTCAGATAATCAGACCCAGTGAAGTTCCTAGCATAAATCATCAGGGCTTTATACCTCTCCCTCCCCCTCGTACACAACAGACAAGAGTGATCTTTCTGGAGAGCAGTTATTTAATATTTCATAAAATAAATAACATCTTTTTCAGCAGGCTGTCACCTCAGAAGATAAGGGACTTAACTCTGATCTCACACCCAGTCTTTTTATATTCTTCCCCACAGCAATAATGCTACCAGTTGCACCTTTTCATCATACCTCCTTGTCCCCTTCATACTGCCTCTTTAGTGATGAATATTTCATGATTTTTTCTGGGGAAAGAGGGGAATGTATTTCAAAAGAAGATAGCAATCTAAGGTACAGAAAATTTATGTTATCAACTCCATTTCACATAGGATCTGACTAATGATAGCTCGTTCTTTTTAACTGTATGTATGTGTTGTCTTTCTCAACACTTGCTGCACACTGCTTTTTTTAATTGGTTACCACCACCCACATACATACATACACACACACACACATATATATATACACACATATATCTCGCTTTACAAGGGAGAGACAGTTTTCTTCACTGGTTTGAATCATGTCCATCATATTTGTGTTTTAGCATAATCTGGAGGGCAAAAATAGTGGCAAGGAACTGATGCCTTTGGATCTTCAGTCATACTCTAAGACACTCATCACCATTCTCCTGTATATCACTTGCACATCACTGTTTCTGATTACAAATGTACAGGTCCCATTCCACAAAACAGCAGGACCTTTCTATCTATTCTGAAGAGAAATTTAAATTCCTCTTCCTAAACAATGTCTTTCCAGAAGGACATTGCATCCCAATATTGATATGCCTCAAAGTGATCAAATTGCTGAAGCAAGTAGCATGATGGCTACTGGGCCTCATGGAAGACTCTCCATCACCTACAGCATTTTACTCAAAACTGCAAAGCCAACACATAGAAATGACATGCAATATTCTGCAAGGTAGGCCTTTCTCAGCACAGAGATTTTGATTTAACTTCCTCAAGTCAAATGTTCATTTGTTAGTCTGTCTACCTATGAAGGATCAATACTGTATTTTTCCAGGCTGACCTAGTCATTGAATTACAAAACCTAAGCTGATCCCCTGATTTCAGGAGTCTGAAGGAATTCAGAGTCTCTCAACTTCTTCTTCAGTATCTTCCACAACTGAATGAACTACTAGGTTTATATAATCAACTACAGCTAAGAAATGCAGCTCATTCAAAAGTTCCAGCTTTCTCAACTGAGTCCACTGTTTCGTTGCCAAAGCAACAAAGATTAAAAGTTTGAAATGCAACAGAGTTTGAAAAAAAGTGATTAGTAAAAATACTTTTATCCTACTATTAATTTTACTAGATGGTGCACTATCACAATCAACCTGTAGTCAGTAGCTAAAAGTACAGCCATGAATGTCCTAATCATGCTGCTGCAGAAAGAATGGTGCATGGTAAATTTCATGCATTGAAGTCTAGGTCCTGAATCTTGAGGAAGCTGTATTTTGTTATTCTCCAAATCTTGACAACCATGGTGATATTCTGGAGTCTGTAAAAAAAGTCTGTATTGACAACAGCATCTGAAGAATTTTTCTGATATTTCCTAAATGATGCATGAACCATTAGATAGACTTTGGCTTCAGATCAGCACATTTTAAAACACTGTCAAAGACAGATCACCGTCTTGGTAGACACACTGCATGTTATGTCTACTGGCTTCTCCTTCAACTATTTGATCTTTTTTCTTAAACCACTGTTTTGATATTTTATGTATTTTTTACATAAATAGTCCTATGCCAGGTGAATAAATATTTTTGAAGACCTACAAAATAAAAATTTATTGCTAGTTTAGAGTGTGTGTGATAAATGCCAACACAACTGCCAGAAAACTCTGGTTTCCATTGAAACTCATTTTCCCTATTCCTCCCTAATAGTTTTCAAGCATTTCATAAGTGACTCAGTCATTTGTCTTTTAATGACCTTGTTAATTACATGACAGCATAGCAAAGTTATCAAGTAAGTTAAATCAAATATTCTTAAAAGTAATAGTCAGTGCTCTAAAAGTTGTTAGATGCATTTTTCATGGCACCTGAGACTTCTAACTATATTTCATTTCCAAGTATTGTAGAAAAACAATAACTTATTATATTCTGATATGCAAAAAACCTCACACATTTTCTCTGCACATACAATGACCATTAACTCTTGAATTTCAGTCTGATGGTAATTAATGTTTAACTCCATGTCTTTTATTAACAATTTCTTTTTTCCAGCTAGACACTCCACTGCAGTTCAAGAATACCATAAAGCAAGCAAACTGGACAATAAACCATGTAAAATAGACTAGTTTAATTGAAGTGAGAGTTGGGAGGAAAAAGAGAAAAAGAAGATACTTTGCAAAGTTCTATAACTATTTCCCAGTTCAGTTACAATAAACTTAAAATGTCATTAGACACAGGTGAAAAAGGAACTGAAATAGCTCTGACATGCGCCTAATTCTACTAATGTACCCCAGGAACCAGTAAACACTCAGCCCCTGTGAGCTAAAGTTTTAATACCCAAACACTGCCCCACTGGAACCTGGCTCCTGTCCACAACACATCTGGGCTTCTTACAAAGAGGATTTGTTAGGTCCTTTGATAGATATGCAGATGGATAGTCTCCCCAAGCAGAACATCCTGAGTGAAAACTGAAGTTCTGTCCCTTGCAACTATTTTTTTGTTGTTTATAGCTGACATCAAAACAGTCCTCTAATTTACATACAATTGGGTAAGTCTACAAAAATTTTTTGAGAAGGTGCTGCTAATCAAAAGGTGTAAAGTAGAGGGAACAAGTGGGTTAGGTTAGCCAAGACCTCTGTGAAACTTACACATTAAGAGTTTTAAAGCTTAAAAGCCTTTTAAATTTCACAGATTGCCTCTCAGCCTACACTAATCATCAAAAACTTAGGAAAAACATTTTAGATAAAATGTTTGCAAGCAGCTGAAAGCCTGCAGCCTACTTTTCTCCCCCCAACAATTTATTATTAGGTAGTTAACTACAAACAAGCTCCAGATTTCTTCCATGTAAAAGTTTGCCTTTTATCTGAGTTCAGAGCTACCTGAGAGCAACACATGCAATTCAAAGCACTGTCCTCACATTAATAGTTGCTGAAAGCCCTGAAAGTCAAACTTGTTTGCTTGTTTTATCAGTAGAAAACAGTCCTACAGCTCTCCAGTTCCCAACTAGAGATACACATGAAAAATTTTACATTCTTCAGGTATTCTCCACTGACCTACTCTTCATGCATCTGCAAAATTGACATGTTAAGTATGTGAAAGAGAATATATGAAGCTATAATTCCCATTTAGTACCATTTTATGTTCATGTCTCCAGGTTGCAATCCCAGGAATTGAGCAGTGAGCTATCACGCAAAACCAGAAAAGTTCAAATAAATAAAGGGAAAAATCAGAAGTCTCACATACCCATAATGCCATCTTTGTTTTACAGCAGCATAATAGAAGACACTGCATATAGTTCGTATATTTCCTTCAAAACCATCTTTGTCACTGAGGTCACTTCCAGTCCCTGTGGAGCTATAAAAGCAGGCAGACACACTCACACTTTGCCTCCATGCTTCCTAAAGCAGATTTAGACTCCACAAAGAGATGTACCAAATAAAGTAGGTCCCACAGGAAAGGAAGAGGTGCTAACCTAGAAGGGATTAAATCACTTTCCAATTTTACTCTCAGGTGCAGTATAGACAGTTCTCGCTCAGTTAGGCACTCTTCCTTTTTCTTGGATTGTTAAAAATGCAAATAAATCCGAGTTAAATTCAGAATCAACATAATACATGTTGACACAGGTGCTACATGACATCTAGGACAACCTGTGTGTTCCTGATAACCAGGAAGAGCAATCAGGAGAGTGGTGTCTGCTTCATCTCCACCATCAGCCTCTTGCAGACTAGTGCCTGCAAGTTACACTTGTCTCCTGTGGGCAGATAAATGGTCCGAAGTCTTCAAAATTCACATCTCACTGAGACAAATGTCTCTGTTGAAGTAAAATTAACTCTCAGAATATAATGAAGGAAACACATCAGGAAAATAGGTGTTTGATGAAGAAAATAATTTCTTCCCAGTAGTAACTCCATCTGAAACATCTAGGAACAGAAAAAGCTCTAAAACAGAGTTGAAAATGGATTTAAATTATAAAATAAGCCTATATGTAAAACAACTCTTACTAGCAGACTAGCAGAAGCAATTAGCAGCTTTTATGCATGTGCAGAAAAACAGATTTTTGAATGCAGGATATAAGTGCCCATAATGGGGCTTAAGGCTTTTCAAGTCTGGCTGCTACCTCACTACCCACAAAGGCACCTTATTAAGCATCAAAAAGGTTTTCATATGTCCAGCACCCACTGCTGCAAGTGGTCGTTGTGCACACCTTGAGAAGGTGAATTTACAAATTTAGGTCCGGTAAAGACAGCCAAATGAGGTAATATATTAACTATGACAGAAACAACTCTATTCTGTTTTGCTAAGATCAACAGAATCAACACCCTGTTACCTCATAAAAAAGGCAAGGTCTCAGGCATCTGCATCCCCAGTCAACACTGATAAACAGGACAAGGTGGAAAGGTGATCCTCATCACAAATATAATGTAACAATGGCATCAGGTGAGAGGGCACATACATTTTGAGGTTTATGAACCTTTGTACAATGGACTACATCCATTGCTTAATATTTTGAGCATACAAAGCTTTAATTCAGCCAACCTGGAAGTGGTTAACCACCAAATCTGTCCACCCAGACTTCCTGCCATGGCTTACATACTGATTTGCAAGATCAAAGCTTAAGCAGCCGGGGAAAGAAATGTGATTGTCTGGTGGCATGGTTTGAACTCAACTGGTAGCCAGTCACCACATGGCCAGTCATTTACTTCCCCTCTCTCCCAGTGAAATAGGGGAGGGACAAAAAAAAGGAAATTTGTAAATTGAATTTAAAAAAAAAAAATGTAGCAATAGCAACAAAAAAACAGTAACAATAGGAAGTCCAAAGGGGTAAAACGCAGCAGTGGCTCACTGACCCACAACTGGTATGCAACCCTCCCCCAGTAGCGATCCCAAATGCCCCAGAAATCCTGCCATGCTAACTGGGAAGCTGAAACTGAAACAAGCTGTGAGCAAGCACACACCCTCCTATGTGCTGAGCTTGATGTCACATAACATGGAATTATCCAATGATCAACAGGGAACCAGCTCTTCAGCTGTTGTCCCTTTCAGCCCAAGGAAAGTTAACTCTATCCCAGCTGAAAGCAGGACATCTGGTGTCCTGAAAGAACTAAAAGCCTTGAGGAAGATTTCTCATCGTATTACTTGTGGTGAATCATACCTTAGCCCGAGCAGTGTCGCTGACTGGACAGGTACTATAAATAAGGTGATTTTTTTATATATAATGAGTTATTTATTATATTTTAAGATGTGTACTCTAATAAACACCATATAAGTGTTTCTGAAGTGACAAACACTAAAATTCAGAAGTCTGAGTTTCAACATGAACAAAAATTAGAAGTTACATAAAGTGTTGTAGCAGTAGATTAAATTCTATTTCTGTGACCAGATTGAGCCATAGTTTAGCCTAGATACAAAAACAGAAGAGCTGTTGCAGTTTATCTGGGTCTGTGTCCTGCAGATTATTTCAACATCCTCTTTATCCTTCAGAAGAGATGGATAATTTAAATTAATCTGAACCATTAACTACACAACACTGGATCTAGCTGCAAAAATAGGTGGGAACAAAGGGATACATGTTTAGGAGACAGAGAGGAAAATCTAGATGTCCAGTCCCTGCTATTTGCTCATTCAGAAAGAAAAGAAGCAGTTTAATAAACTAGTCAAATATCAGTACCCAAATTATGGATAACCCAGGGTGAAGAGTAAAACTGATAGCCTTAATCTTAAAACCTGCGTCTAAATCTCAGATTAGTCTGGATGTTCAGTGAATGACTCTGGGGAAAGAGTCTGTTCTCCATGCATCATTATATTAAAAAATATTTTCAACACATCTATATGTTCATCTCAAATTAGCTTAATTTTGCAAAGATGTTTCAACTCTAGACAAATTTTATCCATTACTGAGTCAGGTATCCTTTAATTATAGACCTTATTCTGCTAGTAAAGTCCTAGCACACTGATGGCTCAGCTGAAAAGTTTCATGTTTCTGAAGAGCATGCTTCTGCCAGTACTCTCCCAGTTAGATATTCCTATGGATGCTGGGCATAGATATCCAACTGCATGGACATCCTTGCCAACACAGGGACAGAAACAGAGAGGACTGGAGCTAGCACTTCTGCAGGCAGAAAAAGTGCTGCAGGGAATCACTTCTGACTTCCTGTCTTCACTTGCAAATTCAAGCTGTGGCCTAGTAAAATTTATGCAGTTAGAAATTCTTCATACTAAAGGGTCTTCCTCAACCATAATAAATTGCCTAGGGGAAGCCCTAGGCTTTCATATTTGTCTACTGCACTAAACCTCTCCAGTGACAATTTTTGACTTCCAGGTCCAGACAGAAACACATTTCATACATATGGGACAGAATGCTAAAAAAGAAAAATGGCCCATGGTAAAATACCACTGAAGAAAAATGTAAGCCTATGAATTATTATATGTGCATTTATTTATTTTTAGAATAATGTACAAGGTATGCCGAGACCCCTCATAGAATAGCACAGTCTAGTGATTTCAAATCTATGAGGTCTGTTAGTCATTCAGAATGATTACGTGCTAAGAAATCACAAAACTGCTTCAGTGAATAAATAGTTCAAGAGCTGTGGTTATTGCTCCATCAACAGTTTTCCAGCTGATCCACCGTTCTTGTGCTGAGCAGTCTTCTCTCAAGGCCGATACCTTCTGCCTCAATTTGGTGAATACAGAAGCTTTTTCATTGACAGCTTGGTCCTGCTCCATCATAGTAATATGCCACATAGCTCTCAGTGGGAATTTGCATTTTTTTTTCTCCTGTAATGTTCTGATTGTGCTGTAAGAAATTTTTCCATTCAACCACAGCTGTATGACAGGCAACATATCTGCATAGCAGGCAACAAAACAACCATGTTTCCAAGGATATATAAAAGACCCTACACTCAAAACAAAAATTGTCCACTGTGAATAAAATAAAATTAAAAAGGTGGTTGTTAGACTTGTACCATCACTTCCAAAACTCCCTGCACTAAAGCAAAAAACAGTTTACACCATTTTCAAAACACTCACATCCTGTCTAAACATAGAAACAGATGTCAACAGCTAAGATATAGATAAACTAGAAATAAATAACTGGCTTATAATACTTAAGTAAAGGATGTTACAAAGCTAAAGAAAGAGAAACACTCATGCAAAAGCAAGTTCTGGCATAAGAACTGTGCACAATAATTCATAGAAAGTGTTCTCAACTTCAGAGTCTTAAATAGTATATATAACTTGTCTCCCATTCAGAAGTTATAGATAGTTTATAGTAAGGCCATCTTAAAAAACTTGTAGGCTGAATTATTGGTGTTAATTTCAATGACTTCCTTTCACATGTGACATTTGTGACACAAAGAAAAAGGTTAATTTTTTGAAGGCTGGGTATATAATTTGACAGGAATAACAGGATATAAAGAACGCATCTTTTTGTCAGAATGGCATCTAACTGAGGAAGAGGTTATAAAGCAGTATTTAATTGCTTAATTGTTTTGAAAGAACAAGCACTAGAAAGTATGACCTTTCATCGACACTTTGCTGCAATGGTACATCAATTATAGCTGAATTTCAGTGGGTCTCCTCTGGGAAGATATGACATTTGCATTAATACCAAACAAGTTGACTGTGGTCATAGCTTTTATAACAAATGGCTAATGTTAAATTAAAACATCATTTGGCTTTTCTTCTGATATGTCCAGAAATCTTAATAATATTTTTCTCAGGTAATTATTTCTTGCATTTAAAAAATAGTATTTCTCACAGTCTGAGTAGCTGGCAGTATGTAATTAAAGAAACATACTGCAAAAGGTTGGAAGGGACCTTAAAGATCATCTAGTTCCAGCAAGCAGGGACACTTTCCCCTAGATCAGGTTGCTCAAAGCCGTGTCCAACCTGGCCTTGAACACTTCCAGGGAGGAGGCATTGACAAGTTTCTGGACAACCAGTTCCAATGTCTCAACACCCTCACAGTAAGGAATTTCTTTCTTATATCTAAATCTACCCTCTTTTAATTTAAAACTGCTACCCCTCAACCTATCGCTACACTCCCTGACAAAACATCCCTCCCCACCTTTCTTGCAGCCCCCTATAAGTACTGGAAGGCTGCTATAAGGTCTTCCCAGAGCCTCCTCCAGGTGGAACAACCCCAATTCTCTCAGCCTGTCCTCATAAGGGAGGTGTTCCAACCCCCTGATCATCCCTGTGGCCCTCCTTTGGATCTGCTTGAGCAGGTCCATATCCTTCTTATACTGGGGGCCACAGAGCTAGATGCAATACTCCAGGTGGGGTCTCACGAGAGCGGAGTAGAGGGGGAGAATCACCTCCCTCAACCTGCTGGCCACACTTCTCTGAATGCAGCCCAGAACACAGTTGCCTTTCTGGGCTGCGAGCACACATTACTGGCTCATGTTCAGTTTTCCATCCACTACTACTCCAAAGTCCTTCTCTGCAGGGTTGCTCTCAATCTGCTCATTGCCCAGCCTACATTTGTGGATGGGATTGCCTCATCTTCAAGTGCTAATGTATTACATGTCTTGGCACACTAACAAAGAATTGTTCAGGCTGAGATCCTCCCTATCATAACCTGAAGGAGAATGGCAGAGGGTAACATAGCAGCTCTGTGAGCAGCTAAGCCCTTTTCAAGGCTCCTTTGTACTGTAGAGCAGTTATGGCACAAGAGGAAGTGGGCAGAGGTGGCTAGGTAATGAGGCTTCACAGTCATGACGATGTGCTGCTCCTGCTTCAACAGTCAGCCCACATGCTTCCAGACAGCTGGCTTCTCTCGCTCTGCAAAATATTCACATATTCTGTATTTCTGTAAGCAGAGAACCGACTCAGAAATTACAATTTAAGGCTCTAACTTAGAAGTGACAAAACCTGATTTCTACTCCAACTTGGAATCGACCAACATTTTCCTAAATCTGCTACTTGTATGCAAATGGCCCACAAGTATAAGGGCAGATTATTTCTAACTCTTGCCAGAATGAAAGAAACTAGCCCTGATCCATGACTGTTCCCCTACATGTTCTCCTTTTCCTCTACATAAAGGCCTACAAAAAATCAAAAAGGCATTTTTCAGTTGATATATTACTTTAACATCAGAGACCTGCCTTCCTTACATTTCCAGAGAAAATAAATTTAGCTCCACAGGTTTTTGCACAAATCCCTTCTGTGACTGAGAGATCTCCACCAGTCATTGACATGCGGACAGACTGGAGCTCTTGATAGCACTGACATCAACCATTTTCTGGGTGTAATCAACATAATGCATCGACACAGTTGGTGTCAAGACTATATAATCCGTGAGGGTCCAAGATTCATACTTTAACCAGAAAGTCTGTCACACAAGTCCCTAGCTAATTCTGCCACTGCTTCCCATTCATTGATATTCCTTTGTTCTTTGTCTGCTACTTCTTTCAATTTCCTTAATGCTTTCTTCAAAGTGGCTGCTGTAAACCCAAGCATAACTGCCTCTGCTGCCATGAGAAGCCCTTCATATTGCTATTAGAAAAGCTCAGGTAACTATGTAAATTTATTATTTCCATTTCTGTATTATGAATGTACCATAACTGTAAACTTCAGTGTCAGTTAGAATGGCTTTTTGTAGAAAATTTTGGAGTATATAATCAAAAATACTGATTCAAGGTTCATTTCAGCTTTCTAAATATAGGAGTCCAGCTTCTTTTGAGATGGCCTGTGAGAGACTGAAAAATCAAATGATTGTCTCAAAGCTTGATTGTGTGTGTGCTTTGAGTCATGGAGTGCTGTCAATGATGCCTCGAACATTTATGATGAATCACAGAATCATCTAGGTTGGAAAAGACCTTGAAGATCACCTAGTCCAGCCATTACCCCAACACTGACAGTTCCCAACTATACCAGATCCCTCAGCACTAAGTCAACCCGACTCTTAAACACCTCCAGGGATGGGGAATCCACCACCTCCCTGGGCAGCCCATTCCAATGCCCAACAACCCGTTCCGGAAATAAATGCTTCCTAATATCCAGTCTAAACCTTCCCTGGTAAAACTTGAGGCCATTGACTCTTGTCCCATCCCTTGTTACTTGGTTAAAGAGACTCATCCCCAGCTCTCTGCACCCTCCTGTCAGGGAGCTGTAGAGGGCGATGAGGTCTCACCTCAGCCTCCTCTTCCTCAAACTAAACAGTCCCAACTCCTTCAATTGCATCTCACAGGATTTATTCTACAGGCCCTTCACCAGTTTTGTAGTAAGGGGCCCAAAACTGAACACAGGAATCGAGATGCGGCCTCCCCAGTGCCGAGTACAGGGGTGAGATCCCTTCCCTGTCCCTGCTGGCCACGCTATTGCTGGCACAAGCCAGGATGCCATTGGCCTTCTTGGCCACCTGGACACAGTGCTGGCTCCTGTTCAGCCGGCTGTCAGTCAACCCCACCAGGTCCCTCTCTGACTGGCAGCTCTCCAGCCACTCCTCCCCAAGCCTGTAGCGCTGCTGGGGGTTGTTGTGGCCCAAGGGCAGCCCCCGGCATTTGGCCTTATGGAAACTCCTCCAGTTGGCCTCAGCCCATGGCTCCAGCCTGTCCAGGTCTCTCTGCAGAGCCTCCCTACCCTCGAGCAGATCAACACTCCCACCCAACTTGGGGTCATCTGCAAACTGACTGAGGGTGCACTCGATTCCCTCGTCTAGATCATCAATAAAGATGTTAAACAGGAGTGGCACTTCTGTTGCTTGCTGCTGCCATTTGAATATTTTGACATTAACTTGGCAAACTGTTGAGATGTTATTAAAATGTGCACGAAGCCTAAAATTACCTATATATGTGTATATAAATCAGTTTACTGAAGCAGTGTACTGAATGCACATTATCTGTGTCTGTTGTGTTTTCCGGATTTACTATCAAAATCTTTAATCAAAGTCTTAGCCATATATTCACACTACAGAATTCAAATTAACATTATAGACAAGTTATCTTTTATAAATTTGCCAAACAATAGCAAGTCTACCACCCTCTCTGATAGGTTGTTTAGATGTTTAATTGTCCTGCTAGAGATTTGTACCTTATTTTAACAATGAAGTTATCAAATTTAAATTTCAAGTCACCAATTCTCATTACCTCTTTATTTTCTAAGTTCCCTAAAGGCATCTCTTTTCTGCCTTAGTATGAAGCCTCTCAGCTTTTTGTGATAATATTACTGAGCTTCTCAGGCCTGTTTTCCAGCCTCAAAATTATTTCTGTAGCCTTTCTTTAACAGTCTAGCACTGCTAGCATGCTTCATGTATTTCTTGGAATTACAGGAATCATTTAACAAAGTTTTTAGATGCAGCAACATGATGTCACCATACCCTTTTCTGGACAAGGACTTAGTTTACTTATAGTAAACTATAGTAGTTCACTGAAAGCTTATATAATAATTCTCCTCTCTGATCACCCTAACACTGGGTTTTCATCTCTGCTCTCCAGAGTAATTCTTCAATCTCAGATGTATGTCAAGGACAGATGGTGGAATGACAGTGGTGAAGACCACCAAGTACAATGAAGAGATTCTGGTGCCAGTTCTCCAGGCAAAGCAAGGCAGGACTACAAAGCGAAGGAAGCTCTTCCTCCTCCTCAACCCCAAACAAGGTGTCCACTATTGCTTTACATTTGTTCTTATCAAACGAAGTCCGTATTCTGTGATTATTTGAGCAAGCAATTCAGATTTCAAACAGTAGTATCATCTTCTGTGTTTTGTATTCTATAAAGTCTCTACAGTTCAGCTTGCAGAACACAGGTTAAGATAGGAATGATAATTAGGCCAAAAACTAATGCATGAGACCCCAGCAGTAACATTACTACTCATTGGTATAACCTGATAAGGACCCATGAGTGAGATCACAAATGGTCTTAATTTTAACTATATATACAGGTCGTCATACTACCAAATTGTTGTAAGCAATGATGTATATCTACAGGAAGCTACATATATCACTACTTTCTCCCTTTAGTTTTTCCTTAAGTCTACATACTTTAGGTGAAGTTGGTTTGTGTTAATATAGTGAGAACTTATAAAGAAAATTACTGTCTGGGTTTATATGGATGTTCTTTATGTTGGAAGGAACACAAGAACTCTGGCAATGTGAAAATATAACCTCAGAATAAAAATCAGTGAAGTGTCTCTGAGAAGGAAAAGGTGGAGGAGGCAAAAGGGGCAGAACAAATGCATCTCCTACACACACTTTCAGTGAACGCCATGGGGAATAAAGGGGGCTGTTGAATTGTTCGTGAACAGGGAGTGCTTGGAAGTACAGTACACAGAGAGCAAAGGCCATTCCAGTTTCACACACTAGACAAGCTGAAGAATTTTTTGACATGTAAATGTTTCATAATCAGAGGTAATGAAGGAGGTTAACTTCATCAGCAATTGATTAACATTCATAGTATGGTAGCAAAAGCAAAGTGTAGGATAAAAGAAATAACAAGAGGAGGCACTGTGAGAGCTAAACTTGTGTTTTTAAACTAAGTGATTATTGAGGTAGATCTTAATCTAGGAAAACTTTAACAGCATAACTACCAGAGGCAATGCAAAATTATTTCATCAACTACACAAGACAAGCAAAGAAAGAGGACGTGAGAAACATATACTAAAGAGTGGCTCTTACATAATAGTGTTTTCTGGTACAGATTTAACCTGACAGCACGAACTCTTAGGGTGCTGGGTTGCAAGGATCCAGCAACCTTTGCAGAAATATCTATCCAGCTATATGGTATTTGGAATGATCAGAAGAGGATGGATGCTCAGCTAGTCAAAGCCAAGTTTTACAGCAGACTAAAACCTGATGAATGAATGACAAAGCAAGTTAGTTTATCTGAATCTGAATCTGAATTGGCTACCCAGCAATTTAGGTAAATCTATTCTCCACTTTTTATAATTATGCTTTTTGCCTCAAATGAAATGTGAATTTGTATAGATGTGTTCCAAATTGTATAGATGTGCTCCCATTACCCCTCTTTATTATAGACTGGTTTCTGAACTCTGGAGGGTTCAACCTGTCTGAAAATTTGCTAGCCAAACAGCATTTTATATGCCGTTTGTTTTATCTCAAATTCCATGGCATTTCTTGGACAAGATTCCAACTTGCCACACTCCAAACACAGAAAACAAACATTAAAAAAAACCAGTAACAAAATCCTAGCACATAGTAGTACAGGAAGTTTGCAGCAGCAGAAGCATCTCAGTGTAGTTATTCTTCATGCCCAATGAGTTACCATTGTAACTGATCCTACTAAAGCAAACACCCAGTTAGTATTGCGACTGACAAAGTTCAAAGAAAATCATTGCCTTTTCTTGTAATTTAGCAGTGCTAAATGCAGTCTCACTTTAGTAACCAATTCACTATGTTGCAATCTTTCTGTGTGAAGTCATTAGATTGAAAATACAATGGAACAGACACTTAACTTCTAATTTCCAGGTCTGTGGAACGTTTTAAGTCATTTTTTAATATGCCCAGTGAAAAGTGAGTTGGAGATACTTTAATCACTCCTTAGTTATAGGAAGACCACATCAGCAAAACAGCGAGTCTAAAGCAGGGTCTTTGCAACATCAATCCACCAACCCAGATTCTGTCACTGTTTCCTTAGGTACTGCTACCCAAAACCTGCCATACCCAGCCCATACCATATCTCAGGCTGTTATTGCCACCCCTCTCCCACAAATGCACAGGAATTATTGGGTTCTGTGTTTACATGTTGCTCAGTGAAGCATAAATTCATATTGTAACTGCTCAGCAGTGGTAATTTGTGACCAAGGAATGACCTGTCATGTAGGGCAAGAGGGGTTAAACTGGCTATAAGCAGGGGTACCATAGACAGAAACACTTCTCAAAAGGGACTGAAGTTTCCCTGGGTGATGACATTAGGAAACAGCTTCAACACTGTCTTGTAGCCATCCTGGAATGGGAGTGTTCAGGAGCCCAAGCTCAGGGTCCACTGCTGGGCAGCAGAGCTGGGCTGGGGGATGGACCCAGGGCCAGGCTGAGGTAACACATGCAGCCGCTCTCAGGGTGGGTGCTGCTGAGGCACCTTTGCAGACTCCACATAGAACTATATATTGCGGTTGGACTCTGTACGATGTATTGTTCTTTGGTTTTGTTTTGTTTTGTTTTTTCTATTTAAGCACATACATATCTCTAATTCACCTTGAGGGGTACCATAAAAATTCCTCATCACTCAGAAATTGGGAACTGGAGGACTAGAGAAGCTAAACAGATTTTTGTTCCTGTTATCAACAGAAAAACTTATGCCTAATTTACTTCTAGGCCTCACTCTTCCTTCCCCATTCCCTCCCCTTTCTTTCACTAAAGTTAACCTGCATTTTGAGACATTCTGTAATATTTACTCACATCATCGTATATTTTCAGGTAAGTATGAGACATTTCTTAGAGAAAAATCTAAGGAAAGCTCAGTCACTTGATGAGCCTCTGGGATTCTTTGTAGCATGTTTGTCAGCACCTCTTAAACCTTTAGCACTTCTCTACTTTGAACAAACTCCCCATCTAGGACAGCTGTATTCCTTAACAGCAGAGTATTTCTAGCCCTAGTCATTCTGTGGCATTAGATTTAATTAGTTCCTTTAAGGACTGCTCCTCATCAGTCATAAACCACATTTCCTCTGTCAAACTGGCAACTAAATATGTGCTTTCCCATATATAACCTAATCCTGAGCCTAGGTGAAATGTTTTCCAAATGCTCAGTTCATGTGCCCTCCTCTACCAAATCTCCCACAGGTTTGTATTTCAAGTTTCCTTCTGCAACTTACTGGGGTTTTGTTTTTAACAATTCTACATGCCATTGAAAATAAGCAGTTTCTGACCAACTTTATGTGACGTAAACTGGTGGCATCCAGGCTCAGCCACACCGCTGTAAAAGAACAGCAGTAATATTTTTCTGGAAAATGCATTTCTCCTCAGCCAAGTTCTGTACTTACTTAAGTCCTAAGTCAAGCTTACATAGTTAGTTAAACTACTAATAAAAGGGAGTAAGTAAGTAGGACTGCATCAGTGTACATGGTTCACAGCTGACAAATTTCATATTACCATAAGAAAGCAGCTAGCTCCATACATTTCAGTCAGTAAGAATTTATAGAGGTCTGCCTTCTGTTCATGAAGAGTTGTGGTCGCTGAGTTTGAGTCAAGGTGTGTTAAAATGACACATTAAACTACAAAATTCTGTTGATTGGTCCACTAGTTTAAAAAAAATCTCCTTTTCTCCTGTTGGAGTTTTGACAGTCATTACAAATTTGGCTGATTTGCACCAGTCTCCATATCGAAAAAATCTTAAAAAGACTTTTTGCACTGTATCAGCACGTGGTGTTTTCACGTACTGCTTCAACAAAGACATTCATCACTGAACAGAAGAGTGCACTACATTTTGTGTTTTAAATTGTAGTAACAGATAGCAATAAAATTGCAAACAAAACTTTCTATGACATCTTTTTGACCAATTAAAGCCTAGCACAATCCAAGTTAAATGTTGTTCTTCCAAGCAACAAGCATAGTTTCAAGGAAGCTGTGGAAAAATGCTTTGACTACACACTTTCAGAAGCCAGCTTCCAAAAGAAGGTCTGACTAAAACATTAGGTATATATTATTTTAAATGTTAAAACCCTAGAAGCTGAAAGCTGTTCTGGAAGACAGCTGTTCAAAAATATAATATTGACAAAGAGCTGACTTGATGGTAAATGTGCACACTCAAACTACAAAAATTAAACACCACCAATTTCTCAAAAATCTGTATATCAGTTCAATATACCGTATACAGGGTGTAAAATGCATACAGCCTATGAAAGTCACAGCCATCTTAAATCAAGCTCACTCATTTTCACTTCATTCCTTGGTGTCTATAATTCCATAGCAAGATTTATGTGGCAGAAGTCTTGGTTTTTCAAGGACTTCATTATTATTCTTGTGCAAAGAAATGGGAAAGGCTTTTAAAAATTTGGTTTAAAATGCTCCTGAACATGGTCTCTTCATGAGGCTTGATTACAGAATCCAAGTTATGAGAAAGTCTAGATAAATAGCATTAGTGCAAAAGAGAACTTTGCTCTTTTTGTTTCACCAGCTTCAACAAACGGTCTCGTCCAGATAGTACAAATACAAATTAAATAATACTAGACAGAATAAAGTGGGCATAGCACAAAACTTACAGGGGAAAAAAAAAATCAGGCCATTCTATTAATGTAACCAATGTCATTCAGAAGACACTATAAAGGATGAACATAGATAGTGGGCCATTAAAACAGTCTGAAACAGCTACATGATATCTAGGTTATCTTTGTTAAGTGTTAATGGTGAACAAAATAGATTGCTATGTACCAGCCTGTGTCTAATTTTATGATTACACTTCTGGACTACTGTTGTACAGGAAGAAAAGAAACAGGGTGTTTTGGTCCCCTAAGAGACAGAGGTTCAAATTAATACCGATACCATACAATACCAATAACAATGCCACACCATACAATACAGTGCAACACAACACATACAATAAAATAAATACCATACAAAACACAATGCAATACCATACAACACCATCCAATACAATAAACACCATGGCATACAGCACCATCCAATATATAACATACATACAATACAAAACATGATACAAAATGCAATACACAATACAATGTCATACAATAATATACCATGCAATACAATAAATGTCATACCATACAATACAAAATATCATACAATATAGACAATACAATAAATATCATACAATACAGACAGTGCAATACAAAATACAACACAGTACATAACACACATGTAATAACACAAAATGCAATATGTACCCTACAATACAATAAATACCAAAGTATACTTTACATTAAAGACAAGACATAATATACAATACAGAAATAGAAGATAAAATAAAAAATTACATACAAGACCAAATACAAGAAGAAATAAAATACAACACAATTAAAAATGCAATAGAAAATAAAGAATAATTTAGACCATACCATAAATACCATACATACACCGTAAACTACATATATTACATACATACACAAAATACACAGCATACAACTCAAAATAAAATATAGACAAGACATACACCAGAAGACAAAAATACCAAACCATACAAAATAAATATGTACAACACAGTAAATACAAAACTGTACCATACAACACATGAAATGAAATAAAATGCAATACCTAAAATCCAATGCCTAAAATGCAATACAAACCGTATCATACCATATATACCATACAAAATACAAACTGTTCAACATAAACCGCAACATACAAAACACCATACTTACCACACCAAACATGTAATAAGTACAACACAAAATGTAACACAACACTGGGTGGGTGTTTGGTTGTAGACCCCCACTATGACATCTGCTTTGTTTCCCATTCCTCTAAGCCTCCCCCAATGTCTCTCAGCCACATCATCACTAACTGTAAAGGCTGCACAGTCAAATCTCTCCCTTACATACATTGCTACACCTCCATCTTGCCTGCCCTGCCTGTTTCTCCCAAACAGCCAACAGACCTCCATCCCAGAACTCCAGCTGTGAGACTCATGCCACGAAGTCTTGCCACTGATACTATAGCTCTGGGAACTGACCAACAATTCCAGTTCATCCTGGTTGTTTCTCATACTGCCTGCCTTGGTACACAAGCATTTCAGATGTGCTCCTGAGCTGTCCATGTTCCCAGGAGCAGCATAAATGTTCCCACTAGCATTGCCACCTCAGGCTTACCTTCAGCTCTCCTGTGGGTATCCCCTTCCCCCACTGATTCTAACTTAAAGCCCTCCCAAGCCGTCCTGTTAGCCGATGTCCAAAGATGACCATAAGGACAGGTTGATCCAATCGGCTCTCAGTGTAACTTCTGCCTCAAAGGTTCCTCCATTGTTTAAAACCCCAAGTTTTGGTGGAGGCACCAGTCCTAGATCCAGGTGTTGGTGACTTGGGATCACCTGTTTCTTCCAAAGCCTCTCCCTGTTACTGAGGAGGATTGGGGTAGATGCTGCCTGTGCTCCTGAACTTGTCTTCCCAGGACCCTGAAATCACTTTGGATTGGCCTTGGACTTCCTGTTGTGACCTCACCAGTACCCACATGAAAGAGCAGGAGTGGGTAATAGTCCAAAGGCTGTACCAGTCATCTGGTGACAACCCTGTTTCAGGCCCCAGGGAACTGCAGATTTCCCTGAAATGAAGCCACAGTCTGCAGATGGGTGCCTCTCTGGGAGTCACTGATGACCATAACTCACCGTTGTTTGTTATTGTCACTGGTCTTACTGCAGCTCTTGAGGTGAGGGCTCAGTCAATCTGGTGTTGATGAGAGTGCTTACATAGATTTCTCCCCTTCTATCTCACTATACACTTTATCTACTATACACAGGGCCTCCTCCCAACTGTGTAAAGGTATCTGAGAGGGTGAGGAAGGGTTCTTCTTACAGCTCTGAGGAGTAACCTGCTGCCATCCCTCCCTCGTACCTTCCTCTTGGCACAAAAATGGACACTGGACCTTCCATGCTAGTAGAGGCCACACTGAGCTGGCTTGTGCATACCAGAGATGGCAGAGCACAACTCCATCAACCCATCTCCCTCTCAGACTCTCCTCAGTCCACGCACCTCCTCGTGCTGCTCAGCCACCCAGCAGAGTGCTCTGGTCACCCGGGCGCACACCCCAGGCTCCCTTGCTGTTGCCCTCCACCTCCAGGAACAGCCCCACGCACACTCCACCTGCCTGCTGGGACTGGTGTGCTGGCAGAGCAGCCACAGCAGGGCTGGCAGGGGTTCGGGGGAACAGGGGATGCATCTTTCTGCTGCAGCATCTGTTGGTCTTGTCCAATCAAAACTTCCATGTACTGTAAAAGGGCATAAAGTCCCCATAGGGCACATGAAGAATATGTTAAGGAAGACAGTCTGTCTTAGTCCTGCCTCAGGCAAAGGCAAACCCATTCACAGGATTGTTCTGGCTCAAGAACCTGTGTGCACTTGGTGGGTAATGCAGGTGGACAGGGAAGTTCAAAGTGTACCTCAAGGGGATTTGATTTTGGATGAGAAGAGCCAGTGAATTAAATTGTATAATATTAATTGCAAAAAAAAAAATAAAATAGCCATGCCACTCTATGTCATCACTACTAGAGTTGCTGTCTGCTATATAAATGGTATTACAATTAAAATGATCCAAATCTATGAAGGATGGACTTCGATGAAACCAAGTGAAGTGCAGCAGTGATGGAACTTGAGCTGGCTTCAGCAAGTGGTGCCCAGCAACTTTCTCAGAATCAACATCTCTAATCTGCAGACTGTGGGTATAGGCTACACAAAATACACCATCCATGAGCTCTGGATGTAGCATGAACCAACCCAGTATCACACACCATCTTTTCTGCCCTGAAAAACCACTAAAACAGATAGAGCCCCAAAGTCATGGACTAAATGAACTCAATGGACACATTAGAGGGAAGGCCCATAGACTAAGGCAACGGTATCTTTGTGTGTGTGTGTGTGTGTGTGTGTGTATAGATGTGTGTGTGTGTGTGTGTACAAATATATATCAAGGACAGAGATAAAAGTGATGGTAAATAACTGGGAAGTGTAGGGTCTGTGCATGATGTAGATAATGTAGATGAAGGGGTAGATAATGTCCTGCATTTGGCTTGTGTTGCATTGTGTATTGTTTTGTATCGTAGGTACCACGCGGTGTGGTATGTATTGTTTTTTTGAGGCACAAGTCTTCTTTAATTTTTTCAAGGAAAAAACATTAAATTTGCCTCAACTCCAATTCAAACTTGCAGTTACTATCTAATCTAGATAGTACTAGAATGAACATTCTGGTTCAGCTGCTTTGCCTGTCACCAGGGTTTGAGTAATCACCTGTTGTGCCTATTGTTGTCGCTGGGGTAGCTGCAGTGTTGTTTTCCCTCCCTTCCCCCTGAGGGTACTGCCTATTATTGAGCAGTATCCGGTAGATAGTGGCTAGGGTCCAGCACAGTGTGGTAGGTTCCTCTTCAGGATAGCCACAGCATTTTCCTTTCAAATATTCTATCACTTTATCAGGGTCCTGTAGTTGTTCAGGAGTGAAATTCCAAACCATTGATGGTGAGAATTTATCTAGATACCTTCCTATATTGTCCCACATGACATGCCACCCATGTCTATACAGCCTTGGGACAGATCTCTGGGTGGCATGATTAAATTTTTGTGTAACCCTAAACAACATGTGAGACACTTTCAGGATACACAGCAATAAGAGCATGCTGGTTTGAATATCCCAAGGATATTCAAAACTTGCACAACCTGTTTTAATTAGTCTGAAGGATAAAGTATCCCCCCTGTCTTCCCCATAGACTGGGTGCGATTATTAGCAAATTCTGAGAGAAGGCTCTCTAGTTATGGGAATGACAACAGTGCCACATACAAATACCAGTTTAACCTCATGACCAGGATATAATTATATCATGAGTCAACATTACCCAGTACAACAAAATGATGGTCCTGATCCCTCCCTCACAGGTGATAAACTTCAACCCAGGCAATACATAGTGTATGTATTTATGGATGTTATGGCAGGACCCCTCTCAATCATCTACCAAAGGTCTTGGGAGTCTGTGGAGGTCCTTGCTGGTCCTTGCTGGAACAGGCTTCCTAGAGAGGTGGTCAATGCCTGTCAGTGCCTTAAAAAGGGTAATTTGGACAATGGTCTTCATAATGGGCTTTAATGTCAGCCATGGAGTGATCAGGCAGTTGGACTAGATGATTGTTGTAGGTCCCTGCCAACTGAACGATTATTCCATTCCATTCCATTCCATTCCATTCCATTCCATTCCATTCCATTCCATTCCATTCCATAAATGAAAGCAAAGAAAACTGTTTTACATAAGTTTTTCTTTAATTTAGTGATCACCAAGTCTTTACTTTATACTGACATTGGAAATTTTGAGGACCATTGTGGGGTCCACTTACCTTACAAGGCTGAAGGCCTAAGTCTTCATGTTGCAAACACTTACAGGTATAAATACAAAGAAAGGTATTTGCACCCTCTAATGTTAGACAGACACTGTAGGGACTCTGAAATGTCTGCAGAGACACTTTTTCTTAGATTCAAGTGTGAAAAAGTGCTCTAAACTAGTCTCCTCTGAAGCCAAACTTCTGTAATAAACTCTGAATATCAAATTAAAGTCAATAGATCTATTCGTATAAGTTAAATGCCATAGTACTGATATATCTAGAGATCAAGATAGAGATCATGCTCCCTTCCTTCGTTTTACTGCCTCTGACCACTGATTTGATGCCAGCCAGCAGGTAGGAAAAGGGATGTGAACAGGTCAGAAACAAGGTCTTAGCCATGAGAACTGAGGAAAGCAGCTCACTTCCAGGTAAATTTCTTGTAACTAGTCATCTCTTAAACTGAGTCCTGTTTCAAAATGAAGACAGAATAGGAGTATTTTGTTGACTGTATAATTTAACTTTCAAGCAAAGAGAGCTTTCATCTCAGCATTCCAAAGTAAGACCATTTTTTACCTCACACCAAACAGCTGACCAACACTTTCAATGGATATTAAAAGTAGAGTACAACACTCATTCCTGCAACTTACTCAGAAAGTGTAAGAGGACCAAGGGCATGTGGCCTCAGGAAGGTGCTCCAACACTGTCAGTGCCTATTACCCAGCCTGTCCTAGATTTCCACTGCTTGCTCAGTTAAACAGCCTTGCCAGAAAGCATTTGTAAAAATTAATAATGATGGGTCAATCTGCAGATTGATTCCTAGAATACCAGCACAGCATGGGTTGACATTAAATGTATCAAAATAAACAAACATCTGAATTACCACCCAGTTGAATGCTGCAAAGCAAGATCAAAAGTCAGTTGTTTTCTTTTATCCATTCTTTGATAGAACTAATGATATGAAAGTTTTGCTTTAATAAGAGCCATCTGTGTCACATATAGTCTAACCTGATTAAATGTAATTGCCTTGGGTCCTAGTTGGATTATTTCATCTCCAGAGTTATTTATGAGACTGAAATAAATTTCATATTTTATTCATTTAAAGTTAATAGAAGATGTACAACTATATAAAAATTTTAATACTTTGTAAATTAAAAATTTTACTCTTGATAAGCTGTAACTCTAATATCTTTAAATACTCTAGTATTTGTTATTGTTTTGTTCCATTGAATGGAAGAATTAATGTGTTGCTACACTTAATTTCCTTCTGTAAAACAAAATGCTCCGGATGATTTAAAATACTAAGATTTTATCTTAAGTCCTCTTATTACAGTAGTCTTTTACTCATCTTTTCCAAGGCAGGCCCTTCTGAAAAACAAAACAGAACAACACAGACCTCATCAGTTTGGAGTGGTCAGTAAAATGAGCAATTCTTTCACCAGAAATAACTTATCTCACATCTCTGCAAACATCATTAGTATTTACAAGCCTCAGCAGTACAAAAAATACAGTGTGGTGTTTGTGTATTAGGAGCAAGTAGATACCTCAGCTTGCCAAAATTTAACACAGTGAAGTTTGGCACGTAAACCCATAGCTGATATGCCTACCAGAATACAGAGCTTTGACTCTGTTAGAAAATTGGGTTATTGACAACACTACTTTTTTTTTTTTTTTTTTTTTTTTTTAATTTTTTTATGAATGTGCACTTTACAGAGCTTAAAAAAAAATTATTACAAAAATCAAGCAACCTGGCTGGCATCATTTTGGTAATGGTATTCACATGTCTGAGGCCACCCCAATTCTTTGCTGTGTATTCGGCATTTTTGAGAGTTGTATCACACTGGTGAATCTTTGAGTAGAATTGAACACATAAGAACATTAGAAGCTGTGGTATGTGAAAATACAGTCCTCTGGCTTTAGGTCTTATGGCATATCTAATAAGACCCAAAAGCAGATTTTGGGAAGAGTATGTAGGAACATACTCATGTTACGTTATGGAAGAACTTGCATGTTCCTACTGCATGCCCCACTGAAAAATTTAAAACTTGGTCCACTGGCATAACTCACCTTGTAGATGTACTTCTGCAGCCTGTGAATTTATTCAGTTAAATTAGTTTTTGATTGATTTAGATGCCAGTTTTAGATGCTAAAACCAGACCAGAACACAATTGCTGCCAGCTAACACTTAAGCATAAGCTCCTCCATACATGTGAGCAGGTCCCAGCTGATTCTGTACCTGGTATTAGTAATGCAAATTCAAGAACTGTCATGACAACTTAAAGGGGTGCATTTGAACCACCAGATAATTGTATTTTAAGTTTAATTTGATTATTTATTTTCTTAGCTAAAACTGAGAGTTTCTGGGCAGACAGCAAAGCATGAGAACAGTCAAGGACTGCCCCAGAAGGGATTCAGCCCTTTTGCATAGAGCACCAAGGGCTACTCCTGAGCACCACATGTGGCTGAAAGAGGGACAGCAACAAGTCCAGCATAATTGCCCACAGTCCATGAATTTGCCTAGCCAGGTAACACTTGTTAAACATCACAGCTTCTCTCACACTCCTATACCAACAGGCAAAGAGTGAAGCACTAATTTTTCTGGTTCAGCTACTTTACTCAGTTTAGATACTTAACTCACCAAGGAAGACTTCATAGCACCTGCCAAACAGCCATAAACAACAGCAAGTCTAGGCCTGTTTCTCTGCTATACTGAGAGCAATAGAGGTACAACACTAAAATAAAAGAGCTATTGGAAAAAATGAACAAAAGGAAAACCTGGCATGCCAATTCTCAGCACCAGTATGGTGGTCCTTTGGCTCACCCAGTCTCTTCTGCCCTCCTGAAAGAAACAAGAGTAAAGAAATGCTACAGTACCACAGTACAATGGTGGTATAGCATTTAACTAGAGGGGCTTACAGGACTCTGATTTTGACTCCTATTAGAGAAGCCATGAGAAACATTTAGATTCCTTCATTCTTTTGAGCCAGCATCTGTACAGAGCCAGCAAAGACACTTCCACCCTTCTTTCTTGGTCTGAGATGACTGCATAGCATGTAACCCCACACAGGCTGTATATTCTTTCCACATCCAATTATCGTCCCACAGTGGTGTCAACAACATTACAGTTTTTACTAGAAAACTCAGATCAGAGGAAGTCCTCTGTCTCAATGCTTATCATTAGATTGGGATGACTAAAGAAATACATTACATGATATTAAAAGAAAACTATTGTGAAAAACACACTGATTAGAACAAGAACTAAAGTTTGTTAATATGACCCAAGGTAACAGGGTAGGTCTGCTGCACAACAAACAAGGGGCAGCTTCCCCTTCCTACAGCTCTGAGAAAGAAAGATTAACTGAGAAATTGTGTGCTGGGTGCTGCAGTAGGAAATGCTGTTACTACATAAGGGTATAGGGATAATAGACTTCACAAACTTACCTGACTGTAAGGTAAGCTTAAGTTGTAAGATGCCCACCAGGTCTCCATGTTGTGAGGATCCTCCTAATGTCTGAATCACCAAAGTCCTGTTGGAGACGGTACAAGGTGAGTGATCTGCTCCTTAGCTGTTGTACGACTGAATCATATAAGGACACACTGTCTGCCTCTGGGAGAGACAAAGGGTGTAGCATTCAGGAGGGAGAACTTTGATCAATTTGTAACTGCTCACTGCAAGCAAAATACATCTCTCATGTTATAGAAGAAATTGACAAGAGATCCAGGATAGACCCAAGGAATTAAATTACTGCACTTCCATGGGGAAGGTCCCAGTGTTGCGTTACCCATTACTCTTTATAAAGCTCATGTAATTGGATGATGTTCTAGAGAGAGAGCTCAAAAATATTTAATTCAGTTCCTAATTTTTTGGATACAGTCAAGGAAGACAATAGCATAAGCTATTAGCCAAAATGAAGACACAGTCCAAGAGAAAAGAGCTGCAGAAATGTGACAGCCACACAAATGACTTAAGGGTATGAAAGATGAATGGGCTATAAGATAACTGGGAGAATGCAGCATCAATGAAGTTTCACCCACAAGATCTGGCTTTCTCTTGTGGCTTAATTTCAGGGGGAAAAAAAACAACAAAAAAACAAAAAACAAACCCAATAATGAAGTGTTGTATATTTATGATGGTGAGAATCCTTTGACAATCCTGAAGCCCCTGTGTTTTCACAGCCTGACATAAAGCCTCAGCAAGCTTACAATAGCTTTCTATTTCCGTCAAATTGCAGGCAGAAATGCAGTGCCCAGACTTCTTCCAGCTGAAATCACATAGGAATCTGATGCCCAGATGAGGATCCATGTGTGCTTCCTGCATCCACAAGTGAGTGGTCCTTCCTCTTTAAGTGTGGGCAAGGTAGAGGGGGCAAGATGTGGTGTTGGGTGCCAGGAGACAAAGGAACTACAACCAAGCATCCATGCCAGTTGGGGCATCAAAGAGCATCTTATCAGTGCTGAGAGTGGGAGCACACAGTCCTGGAACTGCAGGGTTTGAGCCATTGTCTCTGCCAGCAGCTCCACCCCAACCTTCACCCCATTCTCATAAATAGAGGGACTGTAACAATGCTCAGAGGTGTTCACAATAAGGTACATCAAAAATGGATGCAAAGCCCCGCCATGAGAGTGTGTTTTTCTCACTCCACCATGTTGCTCCTCTCACAGATTCTCTTGGCTTGACACCCAGTGCTTTGCTTTATTATCGTGGACTGGGTCCAGACCACAGCACAGATTCCAGCCTGCTCTCAGTGAGAAGGGATGGAGGAAGGCAGGAGAGCTTTCTCAGCCACTTATTCTTACTCCTTTATAAATATAGGGGCCCATTTTCCCAGGGAAATGAAAGGTAAACAAAAACAACAAACAAAGCACAGGAAACAAGAACAAGTCTTTTCTTTGATTTGCCACGTAGCTCATATTTTCAAGTGCTGAAGTGTTTAGACAACAGGCCCAAGTCAGACCTGACCTGTAAGATGAACCCTCTGTATCTTTATAGTCAATGACTAGTGAATTAGGTTATAACAAACTGCTAACACTTTAAGGACTTTTTGCTGATATTTCAAGAATTAATGCCAGACCAGATATGTTAAGGAGTTTTGCAAATCTTGTGTAACTATTAAAATATTATGCTGATAGAATGTCTAGATGAGATATTTCAGGAAACTCTACCAACCACACCCTGGGCTCTGGCCAAGCCCTGGTCTCAGTTGGTTGTGGTGTGAACCACCAGATGTTTCTGCACAAAGAAGTATACAAGTCATTCTGACTTGCTGATTTTTAGTATGTAAGGCTGGACCCTCTTGCTGCAACTTTGCATGCCACAGCTATGGATGGATGCATTGCATGGGATTTCCCACATGCAGGGAAAGGCTCTCCAAAGGCTCACTGCAACTGGGGCTCCCCAGTGACTGTGGATCTGGATGATGGTAAAGTATGCAAGTGGTGATGTATCTTTCTTAATCACTATTCTCTCCATTGTATAGTAATGATTAGATGCATTACCTTGCATTGTTTTCTTTCTTCAAGTGCATTATTTTGTATTTTACTTATTACTTATTTTCTTTATTATTTGTTTATATCCTTTATATATTAACAGTATAACTATATTAACAGTAAAATAAGCCTATTTTCTCCACTCTGGTGTTTAACTGGCATCTGTGTTCAGCAAAACATGAGCTCCTACTCATGTGTGCTTTGAGAGGCAGAGAAATAGAAATGCAAGGCAAGGGCTGAACCAGACATAGCAGCTTAAGTTTTTATAGGTTAGCAGACATCTCTATAAAAGGTTTAGCATGTTCATCTCTATTACCAGAGGAAGTCTATCACAGGAAGATTCACATTGTACTTACAACAAAGCCCAGATTCTGCTTTTCATTTTTCTGAATAGCACAGACCATCCCTAAGACAATATTTCTATTGTGTTCAACAATTACTAGGAACCAAATCCTGGAGTTTTAACTCAGGGCCATACTGTCTCTTAGATTTACTTTAAGGCTTTGAGGTATGCCAATAGCTTAGAGCAGCCATCTTTCTGCATTAGACAACATTTTTGTTTCTGTGCAGAGCCCCTGGGTCAACTAACATTATCACAGGTAGAGCTAGGTAACATTTTTACAGCACAGGTAGAAAGCACCCACACACTCCATATTCCTACAGAGATATGAGCATCCACAGCCATTGACTGAATTGTGTTCACATACATCTTTGGCTGGGAGAGTTGAAGAGGAAGCATTTTGCAAATTCCACTTCAGGAAATGGTAATCAAGACATTAATTTTTTTAAAAAGTCTCATCAGCCTTCAATAAATAAGTTTTTGCTATCTGCAGGTAACTGTACCTTGAAGTCCTTGGAGCAGCTAGCTGGATCTGGTTGCTGTGCTGACTTTGCTTTTCTTCCTTTTATTTCTTTCCCCCCCTTTCCAAATGCTATGTCAAACTCTGCCTCCAAGTATCCCTGAACAGGACATGGTGGTGAGGCAAAACAATAGCCTACAGAAGAATGGCATCACTGAAAGCACTCTCTGGAGAAGACACCAGTATTTCATGCAGTCTCTAAGTGATGTGTTCAACAACAGCAGCTGGAAATCAAGCATTTTAAACCAGCTGATTGTGAAACATCAAGTATCCTCAGAGGAGCACTAACTGTCAATATGGGGGGGGGGGGGGGGGGGGGGGGGG
>NW_020799143.1:7665283-7742755 GCF_003259725.1 Athene cunicularia
GGGGGGGGGGCGGAGCTGTAAAATTTTTCTTTAGATGGGGAAGGCAGAAAAAAGGTAAAAGTTCAGAAGAGCCTGTGCAGAGTGGTTCATGGTTGAAGAGGTAGGTTAGTGTTGAAGTGCTAACTGGATCCCATGTGTAAGCCCAGTTTGGACTGGGAGGAGAAAGGACTATGAAGAACTCTGAAGATGACAGAGGCTTCTGAAAGGGACCTAGTCTTTGACAAAGTAAAAAATTTGCTAAACAATAGAAATTTCCCAGTACAGACAGAAGACATAATCTCCTGAACTTCTGGCTTAACGAATAAAAGCTGGCACAACTTTCCACTCCTTTTCTTTGAAGACTTGACCACAACTTCACTGAGCTGTACCTTGAAGTGTTTCTCACAGACGTCAGTTGGAAGTGATTGTGTTGAGTTAGGAAGAGTGCTCAGAAGACCGAGCTCAGACAAAGGATGAAGCAAACTGGTGTCAAAGTCCTCAGCTTTCATTTCTTTCTGACCAGATGATGGTTCTAGGCAAAATGTATTGAAAGCATTCTGAGTAGAGGAAGATCATGCATTAGGACTCTGTTGTTTAAAGAATTAGTGTGAGAAATAACTCATTTCTTTCTTGAAACATCCAAATATTTATATCGCAAATTTCACTACTGAGGCTGGCATCTCAAAAACTGTGCCCCAAGATGTACAGTGGAAGGGCTGATAATGTTATGCTGCTGTAATTTCAGATTGTCTTTTAATAATGTCCATTAGAACAAAACAAAACCGAACCCTCAGGCAGAAAAGAATGTGGATCTCGGTGTTAGAGCTCACAAAAAATATAAACATATCACATAGGGCTATCCATGCACTGGCAAACAGCACCAGCCAAGGAAATACCCAGCATTGGAAAGCAATAAAACTGTAATCGGTTGCAGCTCTTTGTAGGAGTATGCACCACCACCACCACATGGCCAAAGACAATGGCAACAGATCTCACCATGAGGTCTGACGAACTTTTCTAGCAGACTGCAAGCAAATAACCATTCTGGCATTTCCGCTTGACTGCAAGAAAATGCACAGATGTGATGCCAGAAACACTGATATTATTACTGAAGAGGAGCTACAGAAATAGCAGTTACATTCAGTGAAAGCCAGAACCAAGCATTATGAAATTAAGAATATGTATTAAAAAAAAAAAATAACTGGGTAAAACACAATCTCTTCCAGCACTCTCCATACACACACTGCTATTTAGTAAGCTGTTCAAATGGTTTTCGAACTGCACATAATATTATTGTTCATTACCATTATTAGCTGGCTCAGAAAGAAATAGGCAAGGAGACACCCTTATCAGAAATCACATAAACAAGGTGACACCAGGTTCAGTGTTGAGCATGAGGGAGGGCTGTGTTACACAGAGCCATCCAGCTGAAAAGCATATGCTGAAAGAAAACCTTTCAGGTTCAGTGCTTAAAAAAATCATTAAAAAGCCATCAATGAGATAAAAGTACCCAACTGGTATTGTCCCCTGTTAGAACAAGTTCTTAATAATTAGGCAGGAATAACATTTTTTTTTTTCCTTAATGAGCTGCTTATTTTCTAGAGATACTTTATGCTTCAGTCTCATGATTGTCCCTGGCTTTTTTGAAACCATTTTAAGTCATAGAGGAACAGTCAGTCCCCCTTTTCTCTCCCTCCCCATAATAGCAAGTTTCCATTTTCCACTTAGAAGTATATTTAAAGTAGCAGCCACAAGAATAACAAGAGCTGGAGCCTTTTAAACTTTAATTTCCAGCTAATACAGCATTCCCTTGAGTGATTCTATTCTGTGGTTTTGAATGCCTTTGGCACAGCAGAGATTAATTACTGGACAGTGACTCACAGGGACACTTGGCTGCAGTGTGTTGGATTTTATAATGGGAAGGAAAATGAAGACGCATGAACTGTTTTGCTTTCTGCAGTATGCAGTAACCCTCGGTCGGTGAAGCTTCATCCATGGGTGTTGTCCCTAAATAGGAGAACTACACCTTTCACTGAATGCAGTCATAGAGTCATAGCTGATTGTTAAAGTTGTGTGGGACGAGCCTAAAAATGAATTATTTGCTCTAAAATAAGTTATTCAAGAAAAACACCAAGTTCGGGTAGTACTCTATACCTGCCCTGCACCAAAAAAAAATTACCACGTGCCAGTCCAGTTAAGTCTAGCAAGAGCACAGAACACTGCTACATGCTCTCTCCCTTCCACTGTCCCTCTTAGTTATTAGGGAAAAGAGTTTATTCCCTACTTGCTATATATTTAAGGTTCCTATATATATTAAACTGAAGCAGCCCTCAAGAAAATTTTCATTTCCTATTCACTGAATCACAGAATTATCTAGGTTAGAAAAGACCTTGAAGATCATCCTGTCCAACACTCAACACAACATTAACAGCTCCAAACTACACCAGATCCCTCAGCACTATGTTGACTCTACTCATAAACACCTCCAGGGATGGGGACTCCACCACCTCCCTGGGCAGCCCATTCCAACACCCAACAACCCGTTCTGTAAAGAAATGCTTCCTAATATCCAGTCTAAACCTTCCCTGGTAAAACTTGAGGCCATTCCTTCTTGTCCTATCACTTGTTACTTGGTTAAAGAGACTCATCCCCAGCTCTCTGCACCCTGCTATCAGGGAGCTGTAGAGGGCCATGAGGTCTCCCCTCATCCTCCTCTTCTCCAGACTAAACACCCCCAGTTCCCTCAGCTGCCTCTCATACGACCTGTGCTCCAGACCCTGCATCAGCTCCGTTGCCCTTCTCTGGACACGCTCAAGTCATTCAATGTCCTTTTTGTAGTGAGGGGCCCAAAACTGAACACATGAATCGAGGTGTGGCCTCCCCAGTGCCGAGTACAGGGGTCAGATCCCTTCCCTATCCCTTCTGGCCACGCTATTGCTGACAAAAGCCAGGATGCCATTGGCCTTCTTGGCCACCTGGGCACACTGATGGCTCCTGTTCAGCCGGCTGTCAGTCAACCCCACCAGGTCCCTCTCTGACTGGCAGCTCTCCAGCCACTCCTCCCCAAGCCTGTAGCGCTGCTGGGGGTTGTTGTGGCCCAAGGGCAGCCCTTGGCATTTGGCCTTATGGAAACTCCTCCAGCTGGGCTCAGCCCATGGCTCCAGCCTGTCCAGGTCTCTCTGCAGAGCCTCCCTACCCTCGAGCAGATCAACACTCCCACCCAACTGGGTGTCATCTGCAAACTGACTGAGGGTGCACTCGATCCCCTCGTCTGGATCATCAATAAAGATGTTAAACAGGAGTGGCCCCAAAACCCAGCCCTGGGGGACACCACTCGTGACCGGCCGCCAACTGGATTTAACTCTGTTCACCACAACTCTTTGGGCCCGGCCATCCAGACAGTTTTTTACCCAGCAAAGTGTGTGCCCATCCAAGCCACGAGCAGCCACTTTCACCAGGAGAATGCTGTGGGAAACGGTGTCAAAGGCCTTACTGAAGTCAAGGTAGACAACATCCACAGCCTTTCCCTCATCCAATAAGCAGGTCGCCCTGTTGTAGAAGGAGATCAGGTTTGTCAGGCAGGACCTGCCTTTCATAAACCCATGCTGACTGGGCCTGAGCATCTGGTTGTCCCGCATGTGCTGTATGATGTTACTCAGGATGAGCTGCTCCATCAGCTTCCTGGGCATCAACATCAAGCTGACAGGCCTGTAATTTCCCAGATCATCCTTCCAACCCTTCTTATTCTATCTATCTAAAAAATTAAAAAATGCCACTGTAACACCAACACTTTTCCAGAGAAGAATTTAACTGCTCAGGTAAAATTACTCCTTGTGCTAATAGAAATTTTCAGAAACCAGAGCAGGTAAGCCGGGTTTGATCTTTAATTCAGTCAGGCAAACTGATGAAGAAAGATATGCAGGGCCTGTCTTCCACTGCACAAATATCCGTTTAGTGTGCACATTTGTGTATATCTGGATTATTCAGAGCTTTCTGAATTTTATGTGTCCTTTCACCAGTCTGAATGCCAATTTTCTTTCTATATATAACACTGACCATCAGAGCAGTTATGACCAAGATTATGGGCAAAAATCTGTGGCTTGTGAAATAATGAAAATAGTTTACAATCCACTTACTTGCAAAGATTCGCAACAGAGGCAAATATCTGAACTTTAGAGCCCTACACTGCTGTCTGCTTCTCTGTGTTTTAAGCAACAGCAGAGAACTCAAGAAACAAGAAAGAGGCACTCATGATTGTCCACTAACAACAGAACCCCTTAAGGACCATTTTTTACTTACTTTAAGGAGCACTGAGGCTGTGAATTAGAGAGCCAGACTTTCTCTCTGATAGAACTAGTCAAGAATTTTCCAATAAAACTGAGGTTTGGAAGCCTTTTTCAAACCAAAAAATTGAATTTGACATTTTTTATTACTTCTTAGTGCCTAAAAGAAGACTTATTTAACACAGTAGATACCCAATAAAACACATCAATCCATATGTGCCTGTCCATATTGTTTATTTTTCCCATGATACACAGTTCTTGCAAAGCTGCTGTACTTGGAAGTAGGATTTTACTACTGCTTGTCAGCCCTTTCATCCCCTTGCAGACACAGGGTGGCAAATGAGTCCTGGAAGAAAAAATAACCAGCAGGCTGCATGAACAGGGCCAAAAGCTGCACTTCATATAAGGTAAGAATTTGATCAAAAATGCCCTTCTTACCTTTAGCATCAAGCCAAGATCTAGTCCAAAATGCCCTTCAGTCTTGGCACGGAGTTGAAAGCTGATGAACAGTCCTGCAATTTAAACCACTTTCCTTCCTGTGCCAACGCCCCTGACTTGGGACAGATTGAACTGCCACAAGTCATAGTGGCTGGAGGACTGCCAAAAAAGCAGAAAGACAAGAGAGATTCCCACCTGAATTCTCTCAGGGAAATGACAGTGCCTGAAGCTCCAAACCTGTCCAAGGTTTGTGGGATCAGGCATCACTAAATACATTAAGTAACTGTCTTCACAACCACATGCTGAAAAAAACATGCAGAAATTCATTAAGCCCTTGTAAAACAATGGCTGAGTAAACATCTCTCATAAGTTCAACTGCTTTGCCTTGCAAATACAACATGCCTGGTAGTTGGACTGCACAGGCAAAGGGCCCAATCTTCTTCAACTCCCAGCACCTCGGTTAACCTATACTGCTGGGTACAGCAGAAGAATATGGCAGGGCTGACACAAAAGCCCTGAAAAACTGTGAAAAACAGTGAGTTCTAGCTCATATAACAGGCTTACACCCCTGGGAGATCTTAGGGTCTAAACTGAATACTTAACTGGGTCTTAAGGACATATCTTCAGTGAATAAGCTGGGTTTAAGATCTGTTGTTAGTTAATACACAATTACAGAAATGCCTCTCTTTTAGTCTACTCCAGCAAAAAAATGACTTCTGAGAAAACACTACTACCACACATTCTACCCAGTGCCCAGAAGCTTAGAAAAATGACCATAAAGCAAATATTTTAAGATACTCTGCCTAGAACAAATAGAGTACTGCAGAAGGCATCAGTGCAACACAGTGCTTGTAAAGAAAGAGTTTAAATCATTTTCATGAGAAAAAGAGACTCATAGTACAGTTTAAGATTGGGAAGTTAGTCACACATTGCATATGACATAATTGATAGGGCATTATGAAATGTATGCACACAGCTTTCTGAAGGATTAAGACCTGAGCAAAAAATTTCTCAAATTTTCAACTATACAGGGTGGACCCTATTTTATTATTTCCTTACACGTTATTACAGTTTCTTCAACTAAAAAACACTCTAAAGAGTCAGATTTCTAAACAAACTCTAGTATTTTCTACAGCACACCCACTCAGTGCTCTGGGATCCTGATGTCCTCTGATGCACATGTCTGTGATCACCCATTATACCTGAAATTGCATAAAGCCTCAGACATCAACAAGTACATTAGATAAGGGTTTGGTATTAACTGAGAATGTGATGAGCTTCAAATGACCTAGAAGCTTGACACTATGTTCTTATTCTTAAAACGTCAGTGTTGGTAATTTGTTGTTACAATTCCTCAGTGCTAGCAAATGTTGTCACAGAATGAAATGCAAAAGGGTTTCAAAGTCGTTGGATTCATCATATTGCCCTAAGCAGAACTAAGTGTCTCCTAACACAGCTGGTCAAACCCTAGGACTAAATGGGAGTGGCATCTATGTTTATTTACAGAGTTCTTTGCACACTGTGTGCATGATTCTATTCTTACAGATTTCAGTAGATACTCATTCATTAAATTTATTAAGCGCAAGAGAAGGTCACTTAAGAGGAAACTGCTTCAGATATGCAATGCTGGTTTAGCAAAGTAGTAAATAGTTCCTGCAGAGTGAAGGAGTTACTGTTCCTTTAAGTGTATTTGACTGGTGTTTGGATTACTGCACAGGTATGTATTTTTTAAATATGCACTTCTATCTCAGAGAATTTTACTTTTAAAAAAGTTAATTTCAATAGTCAAATGACAGACTTTGAAAAAAACATTTCATTCCAAACCTGACAGTTCTGCAGATTTCTAAGAGCACTTTCCTAATTACTGAAGTAGGAAATGACAAACGACTAGCCATGCTTGTGCTAGATATACTTTTGCCTTTGACCTTGCAAAACAACTTTTCCAGCAATAGCAGTAAAGTAAGAATCTCCTGCATGCAGCACGAAGTAATGCACTACATAGAGAAGGGGCTGACTTGCCTACTCAAGTAAAGTAAAGTGGCACATGTTGGAGTGCTGATACAATAATTGAAGGACATATAGTTCTTCTATTGCTAAAACTGCATTCCTTCCCCACTGAAATTGTGCAGCTAGGCCAAATACTTACTGATAAAGCAGCTTCTTCTGAGAAACTATCCTTGAATAGAATAAATAAAGGGGTAGTACTAATGTAAACCATTTCTGTAGATAACAATGTATGGTGAAGTTAATAAGGAGTAGGACTGAGCATGCACAGAAGCCAAGTTCAACTAATGAACACAGTGAGGAAGACTATCGATGACACTAAAGACCACTAAAGAATATGAGGATACATGCTCCAAAAAATTTTCATATCTTAATGAAGTCCAAGAAATTTTATGAATATGTTAATCATTCATCAGAAAACGTATGCATGTGTATATATTAACTGTATATATTTAGTGCTGATAGAGACCTTGGCAAGCACATTAGGTGGAGCTATCCTCTGTGCCTCTGGTGCTGCAATGAAGCAAGCTTACTTTCTAAATCTCTAAATCAAGTCTTAGAGTGTTGTTTTAGACCAGTTGTTCATTGTTACAGTGCAATTATTTTTTCCATAGGAACACCTGCTAAATAGATCTTGCAGTTTTAAAACCAGGTTTCTCCAAGAAGTGAATGTAAATATTAACTGTCCCAAATAATGAAAGCTTGTAATCTCAGCTTTAAACACAAGCAAAGCAGACTTCGATAGCCAAATAGCCTCCAGTAAAAGACACTCCAGATCACACTCCTTGTCTTTTGCCTGCTCAGTGTAAGCATGTTCATGTTCCCTTCTTGAAAAGTCTAGCAAAAAAAGCAGAAGTTTTACTGCCTGTGTGGCATCTCTACCACAAAGATAGAAAATACTCATGAGAGAGAAGCTGAAGTTCCCAGCCTGACAGACAGGGCTTCAAGGAGATTTGAGTTTTTTCAACATTTTCTGAAACTTGCAGATGATGTACCTGATGGAAGCTGACAGTATCACCAGGTACGCAAATGGCTCAGGCATGACCCTATACAAGCGATCCGTAAAGAGGTGCCACAGGAAACACAGATGTAACCTTTTCACATCCTGTGAGAGAATGATATGTCAAATGGTTGTCTCAAAGCTTGATTGTGTGCGTGCTTTGAGTCACAGGGTCGTGTCAGTAATGCCTTGACCAGTCATCAAGGACAAACTGTGGCCTTTGTAATTAATCTAAGGAATGTCACCCAAGGAAGTAGGAGAGTATTGAAGGATACACCCCCACTCCCTTGCGGTTATATTGAAAAAATCCTTAGATAAGCCTCAAAGAGGGAAACGTGAACTGAGTGGAACCAGGTGTTCCTCATCAAGAAGAAGGACCACTGATCACCAGCCATCGTGTAAGCCTGATACTTTGTGGTTCTACTGTGTACACCAGACACCATGCATGCATTGCTAATGACTTCATGACTTCACCATTGAACTGATGAGAGGTGAGCATTTCTGCCCCAGAAGCCAGATAATTGCTCAAGAAGTATCAAGTCAGCAAAAATCTGTGGGAACAGAGGAAAAACTAAAGGTGGGCATGAAATGACAAGCTAGGAATTTAAAATAGGATATAGAAATTAGGCACTCAAGAAATGAAGAATTAACTTAATTTAGAGATAAAGATGGAAGACAGAGATCAGGCTAGGGACTAGAGGCCTATTAATTTCATCTGATGCTTTATGTGATGGCATCAACCAGCACTAGATCCTATAAAAGCTGTTAAGATGTACCTAAGAGTTTCTTTCTCTATGGTGAACACTTGGTACGTGTACACTGCCTAGTGATGCAAAAGTGACAAGATAAATAGTATTAGAGAAGTGGATCCACCTCCAAACACACTTGACTTTGGTGACATTAGGATCCATGAATTTGATTCACTGTCTCACAGCAATATTGTTCACATTCTTATCTTCCTGCATTGTCACACTTGGTAATCTAGTCACACTCAGGACTTTAATCAAATCTACCCATTTTAATTCAATTAATTCTACTGAAAGATGCAAGAATAAAATGCTTAGCTTCCTTACCCTGACATGTTCAGGCACCTGAGTGGGACAGAACAAGGATGCTATCTGACAAATAAAAAATAAATTAAAATGCTGAAGTAATTTCTCCGGTTTCACAGCCACAACTTGTCTCCATTAAATATGATCGTGCATTTCACAGACAAGGAAGAGAGGTTCCTGACACTTCCAATGATATACATTTAATCTGGATCCTAGAGAAACCAAACGGCACGAAATGTTCATGCAATCAGACCGGAGTCTGATTTCAGAGCACAGGAAGTCTGGGGCCTTATCCATTTACTGTCTTTGCTTTCAGGCCTATATTTGCTTTGAGGCATGTCACAGTCACAGGATGTCTCCTATGCCTTGACACAACTTTCGATGAAAAGTGGTCTTTTAACAGGCAGTAAAAAGATATGATTTTGACAAGATGCCAGGAAGTCCAATTAGAGCCTCTTGTCTGTGGACTATCTCTTTTTCTTTTGTTGTATCTGTATTTCTCTCCTTTTAAAACTGAATATTTTTTATTATTATTACCTCTCTAAGTCTCCTGCAGTCTCCCAAACTACAAGCTGTAAGTTAGTTTTATCTCAGTAGGGTATTTCTAAATAAACAAAGGTATGCAAAGAAATTGAGATGACAAAGAGAGCTTCTCTCTGTTCTCTTAGATTAATGGAAGTCTAGATAAGACTCCTTAGAGCAACAAAAATTCACAGAATCACAGAATCAACTAGGTTGGAAAGGCATTTCTGCCTAGCAATATGTTTCTTTTCCCTTAGTTTAAGGATATTTTTAGCTCCTGAAAAAACTGCCTGTCCTAAAGAGAGGATTCTCCACATTTCCAGACAGCATCAACAGTTTGTAAAGCAGCAATCTGAGCTCCTCATTTTACCAGTATGCTCCACTCATCAGCTGCCTGGTCTCTCTGGGACCTGGAAAAGTGAGTCAGATTTTTTAATACAGATTCCTCTTCAAAGTCTACCAAAAAAGAGACCCATTACAATATGGTAATTTTGTCTTGGTTTCTGTAATGTAAATTGCTGTCTGCCAGTGAATTGATTGAGACTGTCGGAAGATTTCATATGGGCCACCACATGAATCAGATAAAAACTAGTCACAGATAAGTTGAAAATCATTAAAATAGGTAACCAGGTTACTACAGATTCCTGTCATCATCCAGTCCCAAAACAAGCACCCAGCCACCATCCAAGAAATTTTTTACCTAAGTATCTTAAGAACAAGTCTCAGTCAGATCTTCACTGGTTCAGTTTCACTTAATACTTTGCAGAAGATACAGATATAAATTAATTCAGGTAAATTGCAACTGAACTAAACACGGACAGGTGGTATTAACACAGACACAAAAATGTGGGAGAGAGGCAAGCTGACATCAGCCTGTCAGGTCTGTGCAGCCCCTAAGAAGCAGCAAGGCTTTGATGAGAAATAGGCCTTGGGAGAAAGATAATAAACTTCCAAGTTGTGCCAATGTGGCAGGGAAAAACAATGGACAGCTGTAACACTGAACTGTGAAAAGTTACTGCTGTGTGAACAGCGTGTGCGTGTTAGAGAGGTCTCATGCTGATAGGAGAAAAGCTGAAAGGAGATAACCGTCTGATTGCTGATTCGCTAATTATTAAATAAGAGCTTTAACCATCGTATAAATATGGACTGTTGTAATAATAATGGACCTGTCTGCATAAAGAAGAAGGAACTCTCTGACTCGTTATTCTGGCTGCTACACAAAAATACATTGAAGTACTTACAAAAAATCAAATCATTATTTTATAGTAGTTCACAGAACATCAGAGAAGTTCTCTCATCAGCACACATTGTTGCTGGCATAAAACCTATCAGAATCTAGGCCAGGAACACTTCCTCTGCAAAGATCTTAACCCAGTAGAAATCTACAGATTACAAGTAAAATAGTGTAAAAATGCGGTAGCCTTGTCTTTTACTTCAAGTACTTTCAGGTAAATAAAAGGAACATGGAAAAGTCTAGTGTCCTTTAGTTACATGATAGCAATTGGATTGTACCTCAAGCACCAGATACTCAGGTGAAGTGAAGATGAAAGATGTATTGCTGTATTTTATAATGTATGTTTCTCTATATCCTTTTCGGATGGTACATTCAGTTCTTTAGTAAAGTGATGTGGGTGAAATAGACACTTGCCTCTGAAAGGACCCAAATAAATGAATTTCTGAACTGTGATGCATTAAAACTTTGCTTGTGTTTGAAACAAATGTGCTTCATTTGTTTCAAAGCTTTGCTTGTGGTTTTTTGTTTCCCAAGGACTCCTTAACTGTTTCCCTAGACCTCTTTTGTCTGTTTAGATCTCCCTATGTAAATCAGTAATAGCAGACTCAAAGTCTTCAGTGGACACTTGGGCAACTCCTGGAATGGGCAAACTAAGATAGGGGGGACTCAAACAAAAGGACACAGAGATCCTATTATAGGGGAGATGATCTTGCTGATTTAGGAAGACACCTGGACTTTACTTCACAGTGAATGCTCTGGAAAGAAGGTCAACTACCATGAACAAGACTGCTTACTTCTTTCCTCAAACACCAAAGACCCTCTTTCTGTTTTTACTATGCATGCTTGGACTATATAAATGAATGCTGGGAACCCATAGGACACCCCTTTCCAGGAAATCTAATGAATATATATGATTTGTGTGTATGTAAAATGATGTCTCTTGCTAGTTCTTGGGAGCCTTTATGGTGGAGAATCCCCAAGTCAACCCCAGTGCTGCTAATAAAGAGTACCTGCTTAACAGTTATATTGGATTCTGACTGTTGAGTGAATTTCTTTGTTTCACCTGCTTCTAAAATGTCAAATTAAGTTTCTTTTTTGAGCTTTCTGTTACTTATCTGGAGAATCCTTTCATCCATAGTGAAGCTGTGTGTATTTTGCTGCACTGTGTCAAGAAAAATTACTGAGATCAAATTCCTATCAACGAACCACGGAAGGCAAATGCAACAGCTTCAGTTATTTCATTAAAAAGATTAATTTACTTTCTTTTGCCTGCAGACAGAGATATGTGAAGTAGTAATCCCTCGAGTACATTAAACCTTTATTTGTGACGTAGAAAAAAATCTTCAAGGATTATATCATAAAACAAGGAAGTACATAATATTACAGATAATGACCCACATATCCATATCTGAACACATAGGGTAATCCAGCCCTAAAATGTCTGGTACTTTCTGACTTTCCAGTTCAGAAAATAAAAGGTTGTAACCTTATTTTTTATCGTAATTTTACATTTCTGCCTTCTGTATCCAGATACCTTCCTCCCCCCCTTGCAGGGAATTTTCTTTCATCAGCCACAAAATTGGAAATAAAATTATAACAAAATTGTTGTCACTAATACAAGACTCATACCAAAGATGAGAAGATCCATGAGGAACATGAGAGCACAGCAGAAGAAGCAAGCAGTGTGTGTCAGGGGGAAGCTTTGTCAAAGAGATCAGAAAGCGACCTGCTCCAGACATCAGACAAGCTTGCTATTCTTCTGAACATCACTCACCACATTCAGATGTCTTTCTTGTATTTTTTTCTGCCAAATTTTAAGTCTTAAAAGCTGTGACTATGGAGACACTGTCAGACATGTGGGTACTACAGACTAGACACTGGCCCTGACATATGTTGAGGGTTGTTTTTCAGATGAGACAGATAAATTAAAAGGCCTCTCTCACTGGGAGGTTTTGGTTTGTTTTTTTTTTCTAGAAGAGACTCTACATTCTTTTCCTGATTTTGCTTGTGTGTCATCTTGTAGAGGGTACTTTATCCAAAAAACTAGCCTATGGCTATAAATTGGCATGGCCTTATGGGCTATGGTCATTCCCACTGGATGGAGTTCTGGCACTGGAAGAAAATTGTCTTTTGGATGAATGATTCACTTGGACTGTAGATGGTGTATTGACAATGAGGATTAATAATGAGCAAAGTAGTTTACTAGTAATTGAATGCTATATCCATGAAAGTTATCAAATAATCTAATCTCCCTGTAATGTACATTGGGTCAGATGTAAGTATACCCTGCAATAAGTTAGTGAGGGTTTGTTGTGTTATAGGTTGTGCAGGTTTCTGCCCTACTGAAATTAAAATGGACTTTATTATTACTGTGAAGGGACACAGCATTAGACAGTTGGCACAAAAAAGATAAATGTATTTGGAAGAAAGCCTCTGAAGTAATACATGAAAACTGTGTAACCTCTACTGGAAAAGTATCTATGAAATTAGACCACTGACTTGTTTACAATATAATTAGGACATATTTATCAAGGAGAGGATAAGCCAAGCCAAAACCTAATCCTGGACAGAACAAGGGACAGAGTCTGAAGCACTCTTCAGGAACTGATGACCCCTGCTATTCATTGTAAGGCCAGTTTTGTTAATCTTGTCCTAAATTGGAATATTTCACAATCTGAATAGTCCTACATCTAAGATCAATGCTTTGGCTTCACTAAAGTCAATGGACTAGTTATAAAATGAAATCTAAAATGTCAAAAAGTCATTTTTCTTAGCATTCTGAACTAGAAATCTAAAGTTTCAGTGTTCAAAGGGATGTGAAGTAACATACTCAAAAGCAAATAAAAGGCTCCATATCTATGGACATAAGAACTCACTTGACAAAATGACTCTTCATCAAAATTCATTGATAGTATTTTGTATACTAAGAAAATATATTAAATGTTTTCAGTTCCTATTTTAGTGCTGCTTGCATTAGCTCTGGGAATGAATCTTCCTTTCAGAAGCACAGATTAATCTGTAGCATTACTTCTGGTTTTGCTAGTAATTTTTTTTTTTTTTACTTAACATACAAATTTCTTCTTTATTGTCTCTCCCCTGTTTAACCGGCCAGAAGGGGATGTAAACAACTGGCTACGTGGCAATTTGCTACCAGCTGAGTTCAAACCACAACAGTTTAAGAGTAGTCTAAAACGAGTAAAATGCTGTAGTGTTTCAACAAATGGTGGTCTGACCACACCAGAGAAAGTCCACCTAGCCACTCTGGAAACTGAAAAACAAACAAAAAATACACATGTGAGAGCACATGCCTGCCTATGTGCTGACCTTTGAGGTCACATGACATGGAATGCTCCAGTGATAGATCAGGACCCCTCCCTCCAGCTGTGCTCCCTCTCAGCCCAAGGAAATTTAACACTATCCTGGCCAAAACCAGGAAAGTAAAAAAAAAAAAAGAAAAAGAAAACAACTGACCAGCATGGGAGCTTTGACCTGCTCCATTTCCAACCTGGGATGGCTCATCCCTCCTTAGACAATCTGGTGTCCTGCAGCTCCCCAGGAGTCACCGTACTGATGCCGGCCTTAGCGCGGACTCCCGTTCGTCATAGCGCACTGCAGCCCAGAACTCCTGGGCTCAAGTGATCTGTCATGCTCATCCTCCTGAGTGCCTGGGACTACAGGCATGCACCACCACATCCAGCATCAATATGTTGACCATGACTATATATTGTTATTTTCCCCAGACCTGGCAAGACTCAACATTCATTCAGCTATATATTTGCCTCCTGGCTGGTTGTGCAAATGCCATAAACAGTTCTGAGCAGCACACTAACAGGACACAATAAATCCATACGCATTACTACTGTTGCTGGACAGTTGATTTTGAACAATAAGTCTAGATGGTTTGCAAGGTCTGGTATGATTAAGCAATAGTTGATGCATACTCTGGTATCATAATTCTGCCATCCATGAATCAAAGGCCTCATGATCTTAACTGAAAACTTATTAAAATCAAAAAGGAAAAAAAAAAAAAAGAGACTGAAAAAATTCTTAGTGAGTTGAAATCAGCTTTGAATCGCTACTTGACTTCATTGCTTTGGGTTTGGTCTGTAAGATCTGAGTACATGTTCTGCAGAGACAAAACCAAAGCAAACACAGTCTGAAGGACCTTAAGGACTAGCCTGTGCCTCAGGACTGGGCGGTGGGATGGCAGCCCATCACTACCCTCCTGTAGTGCCCAGCCACAGCCAGCAGCAGGCACCTGGCTCTTTACCGTGTCATGTCTCCTCACTTTTCTTACAGAGGTGAACCAAAAGGAGGTGATGGGGATTACTAAGGAAAGAACAGCTTCTGTCTAAGAGGGGCCCAGAGGAACAAAGGCAGCTTTAGAAGCAGAACCAATTGCCACTGTACTGGGGTTTTTAGAACATTCCAATTCCATTTATCCTTATGGTCACTGCTGTAGTGCAATCACCATGCTGTTCATGATGCTTTGCCTTGCTGTTCTTGGTTAGAGCAGCTAATGTGATCAGCCTGCATCTCTGTATTGAAAACAGTGGGAAATCTAACCCCTAAACCCAGTCCTCTTTTCTCCTTTGCTCTTCAAGTGCAGGTGGTTTTATTTCACATATGTGTCATTGTTTAGGTTAAAAATACACCCAATGAGAGAATGCCCATAAGCAGAAAGTAGTGTTTAACTCTTAAAAGGACAGTAGAAAGGATAAATTAGACTGAGTAATGTTACACCAATGTGTATGAATTATAGATAAAACTGTAAGGAATTACATGGAAGTTTATTCCTGCAAGGTTTTGGTAATTGCAGAAACCACAGGTCTCACAGTGAAAACAGAAAATGTGTTAATTTCCTATTTCTAAATCATGTAACCCCTTCCCACCCAAGAAACCTGAAGGTAACTTCTCTTAGAAGCACTGACTGGCAATGCATGTAGAGTCCTCAACTGCTAAAACCCCTGCACTTAACATGCAGGATCATGTCAGTTGAAACATCCCTCTGTTACAGCATGGACAAACATACAAAACACATAAAACATGTTAATAACTGATCTTTTTCAGTTTTTTGTCAATTAAAAAATTGATGAAAAAATAGCAAATCAAATAAAGCACTTTATACATTTTAAAATCTGTATTTCTTTCATCTTTCATGTAGAAGATAGTAAACAAGGAGTTTTTATATGCAGCTTGGGAATTTTTTAAGAAAAACTTCATTGTTTTGATTTTAAAAAATAATCTTTTACTTAAAAAGTTGGCAAAAACAATTCAGTAAAAGCAGGTGAGTTCTTGGAATCTTTTGGTGTTGTCACATCCATCTCTTGTCAGTGTAGTCACAGCTGAGACATTTGCTTCAATTATATGTACAATACCACAATGCATACATTCACCTTTTTGCTTTCACCCATATACTTACCTGCACAGCTGCTGAAGTCCCCCACCAAAAAAAAAAAAAAAAAAAAATATTGACAGGTAAGTCTTTTAAAGAAAAATTATAGTACATTATTACTACCACTGACTCTTCCCCAGATTTGGAGGTAAGACTGTGATTTTGATAAGTGCATAAACACCCCATGGTGGTTATGTAATTCAACTAGGAAAATAGTTGTTTATGGGTTGTGTAAGTATATCCATTTCTTCGTTGGGCACAGCCATGAAGTGGTTCATGATGTTGTTGAAATATCCAGCAAAAGAGCCAGAAACTGCTTCAGGCAAATTCTCTCATGGAAGATATCTTATTTATTGCTCTTGGCATAACTACAAAATGTAAGTATTTAATGAACCATGGAAGATTAAGTCAGTGGCATCTACTTTAGTATATGACTATTCAGTTGGAAGAAAGAGGAGGAATTGTTTTGCTGCAGCATAAACTCTGCCAGCAAACGTTAGCTGTCACAAAAGACACAGTATCAGTAGTATCCTGACCTGGTCAAAAGAAATCAAAATCAACAAAACAGACAGGACAAAATGACAGGGTTATGAAACAAAGAGATTCACTCAATAGTCAGAACCAATTATAACTGTTAAGAAGCTATTCTTTATAGGCAGCGCTGGGGATCACTCCACTATGAGTGCCATGCTTACTAACAAAACTCTCTGAGTAATATACACAAAAAGCATACATATTCACCAGATTCCTTAGAAAAGGCAGTCTTATGCTAACGGATTCTCAGATTTAATTTACATAGTCTGAGCATGCGTAGTAAAAATAGAGTGAGGGTCTTCTCCCCTCCTTAGTGGTCCACAGAGCTTTCCTCACACTGTCTGTTAGTGAACTTTAGGTCTCTAGTGTCCATACATGGTCATAGAGTTACCTCATCCATCCTTCAGCTCCTGATTATTCCAAGGAGGTTAGTTTAGACCAGCTTCCAGTCACCTGTCTTGACACTGTCTTCTTAGACACTTGGTTTTTTAGGTCCCTGTTATTAGGGATGTACTCAGGAAGTTTTTTAGACTGTCCAAGATCTGTCTTGTCTTCACTACACAAGGAATTAAAGGTTTCAAAACGTATTACAAGTGGGTAATGACTACAGAGGGTAGTTAGGGAAAAAAGTATAAATGAAATTACATACATTGCAGTAAAATACGGGAAAAAGAAAGTAAAACACAAGTGATGGTTAATGTTAAGACTAAATGTCCTACTTTACAGGTCCTTGTACATTAGCAATTTTGCATATACTTTTAGCAACTTCCCTTCAGTTAAGTAATGGACATGAAAAGGCTTTTAGAGAAAGAAATCTTAGTTTTGAGCAAATGAAGTGAAGGAGATGGTATCTGAATTAAAAAAGAAATAAAATTCTCCTCTTTCTTTTGAGTTATATCTGATGATTAGTTATAGATGATAAATCCTCTAGAAATAACAGATAGACTTGTGCATAAAGTCAGGAAATAGGTTTGCAGCTATTCCAGCGTCTTTCCACCATCCAGAAGAGATGATCTGAAAATATGAACAGGATATGGCTTACAGAAAGAAATAATTCAATCTCGTTATAAAACTTAAAATTAGAAGGTACTTTAAGAATTTTCTTTTTTATTTACTTTGCATTCAGATTTCTAGGGGCATGGCAGAGCATCTGGCAACACAAACTAATTACTGGATTCAAGAAATAAATGTATCAGATTGGCAAATTGTTCTCTCTGAGAACATGAAAGCTGGGGAGAAAATTAAATCATAATTACATTTGAATACACATAAAATTTGTTGATTAAATGAGAGTTGACAATTAGAAGATATAAACCCAAAGTTTAACCTCAAATACAAAATAACAGCCCATACTATAATCTGTACACTTTATACAGCAATAATGGTTTTGAAGTCTGCAATTAAATAGCCTTATTTATGTAGAAATATGTAAGCACAATGAAGCAGCATTTAACTACACAGAGTTCAGGTCTGTAGACCACTGCTTTGCATCAGAGAATTAAAAAAAAAATCCCTACAGTTTGGAAATACAGAGATTCAAGAGCAACATCAAACTGTACAGCCTTCCAAAATCAAGCATATTTTTTGAAAACTGATGAACCAGTGAAGAACTAAAATTACTTTTAGAACTCTATCTGAAATTCCAGTTTGTGTAATTTATTTTGAGACATAAAAATAAAATTAAAAATAATGCTTTTAAAGGCACTAAATATAGAAGTTTTATTCCAGATGGAATATCAGAAGGAACAGAGTAATAGGTTGCATAAACCTCCAAGACATAGGTAAGAACAAAAATCATTCATCTTGACAGTTTGCTATTGACTTTCAGTAAATTGATTTTATATACTTTGACTGGGAAGCAAATGGGTCCACACACAGATTTACACCAAAGTATCTGTATTTGCCATAAGTCACAGTTTTTCTCATTTCAGCCCATTTTTGGTGCTCAGACCATCTTTACCTTCAGGCAATCATTTAAGCTAAAATGAAAACAACCAGCAGCTCTTAAAATCAAATGAGCGTTTCTCTACATAGACTTGTTTTTTCTACTTTTGTCAAAGATCATCCATCTAATGGAGTAGATTAAATTTGTAGATTCTTCACTGACTTCTCCCTTGCTCTTTTACTTTGCTTTTAGTGATGGAGCATACCAGGTCCTTCTTGGTTTGGTTATTTGTCTAAAATTATGAAAACTAATTTCTAAAGGGTAAAAAGTATATTTACAGTGTTATTTCTGTAATTCTGTTGGCTTGAAGATAGGGTAGATTTTTTTCCAATAATTCAATTCAGGGAGAAAAATCCAGTTTTGCCCATATTCTGGATGGCAGCAGATAGACCATGCAGACCCCAGGAGCAGTAGCAGCACCTTCAAGTGAGTTGTTCCAGCTGCTGGACTTTTAACTTGACAAAGAAGATGCAGTCCACCATGTGTTTAAGTCTACTGGGTTGAAGCCTCCTTCACTGCTTCTCTTTCCTCCACCACAGTAACTCCAAGCAGCAAAGATACCCTGTCAGCATGTTGGGGAAGCAATGGGGAGCTGACTGACGTGGGACAGGGCTGAGGCCTAATTCAGAAAAAACATAGGAAACTACCACATCAGGCTAGAGTGATGTCACCCCAATATACTCCTCTGGGCTGTCTCTAGTGAATTGAGAAAACACTTCATTCAGGTGCCTGCTTTGGAGCAAGGATGCCGGGCTCATGCACAGCACTGATCTGCTCCAGGACCACTCCAAGAAGGACTCAATGAGGCAGCAATTGGGTTGGCTAGCAGAGCGCAGTGGCAGACCTGGCTTGTAGGAACAAATGTTTAAAAAAAACACTTTTAAAGAAAATCTTCAGGAGCTATTTCATTATGAAATACTTGTTTAATTTAAAGGAAAGCTTTAGGAGATAACTGTATAAGGGTGAGAAAACTGGGAAAATCTGAGTAGAATAAGAGAAGGCTCTTTAGAATCACAATGGTGATTGCCAGAGGTGTTGAGTGCAGTAGCTCCTACTAACTTCAACATTTTATTCCAGAATGTAAAGGTTACATTCATATTTGGATTGGATATAAGAATTTAAACCCTCACTAATGCTGGCATTTGATAGCTACTTTCATTTTTATTTCATTTCTGTAGGATTCTGAATAGTAGAGGGTAAAGCCTGCCATATATTGTAACACAGAAATAAGAGAAACAAGGGTGTGCTATCTGAACACTGCATGTATAACGTATTTCTTTTGCCAATATTATATATCATTTCAAGCTACAAAATAAAAGCCACTAAATAATAAAACAAATTATAAACTGTTGGACAGCAGAGGGACTAGAACATAAAATAACTGCAGCAGCAAAGTAGGGTATGAAATTCCAAAACACATTTACCTTCCTCTTGAGGGAGTAGACATAAAATGTGCTTGTAATGTTTAACATTGTTATTACCAGAGAGGGTTCAAACATTTGAGTGTTTTCTTCTTGTTGTTCCTCTACAATAAATGAATAAAGCTCTGGGAAAAATAAAAAAGAAAATAAAAACCTGCTTTTCAAACTGTTCTTGGCATTTGTCTTCCCCTTTTAATTATTCTCCTCACCTTTGCAGAATTTAGCTTGGTCCCAACATGATCGGAAATACAGTCAGAAATTCAGCAGAATACAGACAGAAAGTCAGCACAAATTACTGCCAGTAAAGAACTGATCTTCCCTGCAGTCACATTTACCTTCACTGATGTCATGCCTCCTCCCCCTCAGCAAAGTACTAAACATATGCATAAATTTACCCTCGTCCATATCTCTGATTTGGTGTACTAGTATACTTTGGGATATGGCATCTGAGCTGGTGTATTACTCAAACACAGCCTAGGAGGGCTTATCCAAACAAACTCCAAGAGTTACTTAAAAAACAATATTCATTCAAAAAATAAAAATTAAGTGTGATTTCCATATTAGTGGATCTCTTACATCAGGAATAAACAAAATGCAGCAGAAGAAGACACTCCATTCAGCTGTTTCTGTGACTGCTGACAGGATTTTTTTTTTAATATTTTACAATGAAAGATTGGATTAAAAATTTTGGTTTTCTCAGTGACTCTTTGGGAAAATACCAAACAATGCAGATCTTGCCTCATGCCAGATATGCAGTAAAACGAAGAATATACTACCTCATGTTTCACAATACAGCATTTTAAGGAAAACATTTATCAGTGTTTTGAAAAAATGTTTAAAATTAATTGTGTTCAGAATTCTGGTTACCTGTCGTATTTCAGTATTACTGTTCTCTCCATCTTTACTGAGATACATTTTTATGAAAACATATCTCAGGATAAGAGGTAATGGCCTCAGGACAAGAGGGAATGGCCTCAAGCTGCACCAGGGAAGGTTTAGACTGGATATTAGGAAGCATTCCTTTCCAGAAGGGGTTGTTGGGCATTGGAATGGGCTGCCCAGGGAGGTGGTGGAGTCCCCATCCCTGGATGTGTTTCAGAGTTGGGTTGACATAGCGCTGAGGGATATGGTGTAGTTGGGAACTGTTAATGTTGGGTCGATGGTTGGACTGGATGATCTTAAAGGTGTTTTCCAAGCTAGTTGATTCTGTGATTCTGTGAAAAGAAGCAAATACTATTAATAGTTCATCAGCTCCTCAGGACTATGCCAACAACCTGTGGGAGAGAAGAATAACAAGAAGAGGCATAAGGATTATGAGAAGAAAATTTTTCCAAAACATTATCTCTGTTTCTTTACTCAAGCCTATTGTACCATCCCAACTCTGCTTCTTCCCCAGATCCACCTACTTGTGTTTTGCTCAACAGCAATTCTTATGCACATGATAAAATTACTTTCTACCTAGTAAACCCCACCTTTCTTTTTCTTATTTGTAATCTCAATTCTCTGCCTTTCTCCCATCACTGAAGCAAAGAAAAGAAAGATGTGAGAGAGAAATGGAAATACACACATCCAGTTGAAGAAATTTCTCAGTTTCTTCAGTAGATATGCTAGCTGCACCGTACTTACATAGTTTCAAAACTTCAAAATTATAGACTCTGCTCCAGAATTAAGGGATAGAGTACAAAAAGGTCAGTATTAACTATTTTTTTTGTAAAATTTAAAGACACATGGAAATGTCTTTAAAAATGAAGCTTTGCCAGAGACTGCAGTATAACTGGAAAAGTGAGATTTTGCCAAAACCATGATGAAATTTCTGCTGAATATGAGGCAGTGTATTTTTGGAGAGAAATCTTAAATAATAATAATAAAAAAGGAACACCAGGAACTTTGATTCCTCTCATGCCCTGGCTTTCTCCTGTCATAGCCTGAACATTCTTCACTTTACACAAATATATATTAAAAAAATAGAAGTTTGGGACAACTGGAGAAGTCTGTGATTTGAGGTCAAGCTGAGCAAAATCTTTCAATGAGGAAAGAAAAAGAATCTGTAACCCCTCCAGTATTTGACCACACACACACAAAAATAATTCCATTTTCAAAATAATGTAATTTAGAAATTAAACTAGATTTTTTTTATTCTCATAGACTACAAGAAAATGAACTCTTTGCTTGAGTTCAGCTGATACAGGACAAAGAAATTAATTTTTTTTTTTTTTTTTTTTTAAGATATTCAGTTTGAGTGTGCCCAAAAGGTTTTCCTTTTTCAAGTGGTTCTGTGTGGAACCTGTAGCCCCACCATGTATATTGCTAGCTTAGTCCCATGTGACATCAATTTCAGCAGGGAACACAAAGATTATGGCAGTCAAGGACATGTGCTACATTGCAGGATGCTGTGCTAGATTACATAGTTTGCCTGGCACCAGGGCAACACCACTGCATCTCCTTGTTACATGGCTCAAAACACACACACATACAGCACATAAGTATCAGTGAAGTGTCTGAGTATACCCAGCATGTAACTCCATAAGTCCCCCCTGTATTAAGATCTTGCACAAAAAATGGGCAGTGGGTTTTATGGAAGGCTGGGAGTCAATGCAGTGCTCTTTAACACATACAAGCCCCTTGAAAATCCCACCAAAACGCCTGTCTCAATTTTTAAACTCGGTCACTGTTGCCATCTCAAGACAAGATGCACAGCTGGTCTCTTACTTGAAGATTCTGACACAGGGGTAGCAGGACTGATAGCAAACACCCCTAAATATTAATGGTGTATTGCTCAGAAGCACCTGGAGAAATAACGCCAGCCAGTTAAATACAAGAGCTGTACTAAAATGTCATCATGAAAAGCTTCCCTACACAGAGGTGAATACTGAGATCAAGGCTCTCAGATAGAAGAATGTCAAGTTAGGAGATGAAAAGAAAGTAGGGGAAAGGGAAAAAAAGTGGAAAGAAGGTGCAGCCATAATCTCCATTACTTTCTGTTATAAAACTCAAAATCAAGATTAATTTTACTCTCATTTAAACTTGACAGAAAGGAAACATCCCCAGGATGTTATTTTGGATAGAGTACCACACTGGAGGACATCAGTTGATATTTTATCCTGTCAGGCAAGGAAGGTGACAACTCCTTAATTGGCTCCTATGGAAAAGTTTGATGACAAAACGCAGAGAAAGTATCTTGCACAAGAGGAAGAAAATAGCTTGGAAAAAATCCCAGAGGAAAAATATTTGCTTTGTGAAAATAATCTTTGACCTCACTAACAAAAAAGTGTAGGAAAAAAAAAAAAAAAAGTACAGCTAAGTCATGGAATTAATTCCCAGCACTGTTTTTGAACAGTTATTTATGTTTTCTAAAATGCTTTATCATGCTGATACAAATTGGACACAGTGATGGATCACTACAGAGGTAAGGAGTAAGTACAGTCTTGTGGTAAGAAGTGCCTTGAGAATCTTTTCTTTCTGGCTCTGCCAATGAATTCTCATGTGATATTGGGCAAATAAGTCATTTAGCCTCTCAGTGGTTCATGTTCTTTATCAATAAACTGAACAGATGATTTTGATGAAAAGCACAACAGCTCATACTATTACTAAGTTTCAGCTTTAACAGCTTTGAAAGCCACAGATCTGGCCAATAAACTCAAACCACAGAACCTCAATATGCTGTGCAGGAGGCTTAGATATTTGTTAGAAGAGCCTTAACGCTACAACACTGATGGAGATGCACAGCACACTGCATTGGTACAGCCAGATGCTTCTTCAGGCATTTACCAAGTCAGGATAAAATTAATTACAGTATTTTAAAAGCAAAACAACATGCTATGCTTAGCTTTACCTTACTCTCTTAAGCTACATAATAGCAGAATGGCATATTTTCTCTTCACTGAGACTTTTGAGGTATCAGTTAGATTAACACTTAAAACTAATTTATCTCATTTTCACATCTAATTTCAATATTAAATAGTCTCATATCCATAGCTAGCAGTTGCAGCAGCATTAATGGCAGATATTTACTACTTTTTAAATGAAACAAATGATCTGCTGGTCATGAAACTGATGACTCTCTGTTCCTAACTCCAGCAAAGTATTCAATGAGAGAAGACAAAGAAAATCTAAGGGATTTGAATAAGGCTTTTCCTTCCTGGGAAACAAACAATTGGGACCACTCTAAGTACAATCAGATGTGTGCTTGCTACAGATGCAACAGAACAAAGAACAACATAATTGCAGTCACTGTCAATTAAATCAAAAGTCAATCGATTAAAGGCTAAACAATTGATTAGAAAAACAGTGCAGCAGGCTTGAAAGAAAAAAATCTTCACTCTACCAGCATAATCCTCAGCTCCTGAAATTCCTCACGCATGCAGATTGCCTGCTGATTATAATTGGAGCTTTTCATGTATAGAGATAAATGAACTTTAGAGTCAGCTTTGCTTTGTGTGGCTCTAAGATTTCTTCTCTCAAGTACCTTGAACTTTGCTTTCATATGCAGCTTAGAATAAAGCAAAGGTGGAAAAAATTGCTGGAAGGAAAAAGCAAAAACTGAAAGGTCTGGAAACATCAGAGAGTTGATCTTTCTCCCTGTGCAGCCATTAAAAATCTTCTCCTTGTCTCTCTTTAAAATTAGATCAAGATCAAGGACTGACTGAGCATAAAAACACTTTCTTATCTGAGGTGTAGATGGCATCTGCTTCATCATCCAGACCGTTTCTCAACCATGGCCAGGATCTCTGATCTCCAGTGCCTGAAGATGTCCGCATCAGAGGATCAATAATTTCATATTTTCTGCCTGTGATGGCAAGACATGAGATCAGCCATCGTATTTCCTACAAGAGCAAAGGAAGCACTTCACCCAAGTCTTGCCTGTTGCCAATCCCAGAGTTTCAGAGTGCCCTCTGATAGGGACTAAATCTGCCCCAATAAAATGGGAAGGCACTCAAGAGAATTATTGTCACCTAGCATAACATAGATAATGGAACAATCATGCATTACTGACCTTTTCTGGATATTGTTCAAAACTATCCTCTTCTGTCATTAATGTAGTCAATAGTCCCTAAATACATCTTTAAATTTGAAAGTTAGTAGGCCCTGGGCACACGTTTACTACTAAGTGCTTGCTAATGCACTTTGTGTCCCTGAACAGCAACTAACACATCTCAGCCTGAGATTTCCCTGTGCTCATTATTCCTATGGTTCCTTTGAGCAGATTCTTCATGGTTTCTAAACAGCAGCCCTATCACACCAGAGAGGCTGAAAATAATGGCTACACACCCTCAAGGCATGAAAACACCTCCCATGACACTTAAGTCCCTTAACCGAGAGAAAAAAAGGATTTCCAGGCCTATAAATATGCAGAAACTGTGGCAAGCACGAATATTATGACTGCTAGCACTGTAAACAATGGAGTTAGGATTATCTGAGCAAGGTGGAATGCAATGGAATAAAGAAGAACAAGCAATAATTCCGCTATCGTTATTTTCTAATGTGCCATAACTGCATTGTTTCCCTATGTATCCTGATTCTCACCGTAACATTATTTTCCTGTGCCTTATCTCAATGCAGTGACAATGTTGTCTATACTAAGTTCAGGTATGTTACTTTCTGCAAAGAAATTAATGGATGATATAGCTTTTTTCTTTAAAAAGGTCTGACTAGCATATTTATCCAACAGTTTGAAAACCTTCAGATATTCTCATCTTTTCAGTGAAAACTCATTATGACATGACTAGTTAAACATTTTCACTTTTAGCTCAGCATTGCAGATCTTAAAGTAGTATTTAAATAACAATTCTGAGCAAGCAACATGATTGTAGGTAAAAATAGCTGAAGGGGTACTCTTTTCTCTGCATCCATATATTTCTAGTTCTAAACTGTAATCAACTTCAAATGTAGATTATGTTTTACATGGTTTTGTAAAATTCCACCTAATAAGTAATGTCTAATATTTATGATGTATTTCATCAGTTGAATTCTCTTCGGAAATAAGTGCTGAACAATTCCATAAGAACAAAAAATCCACTGGACCACACATTAGTTCTGATTTTACTTTGGCTTTTATTGTATGTTTAGGGTTATGTTTGCTATTCTATTATATACAGTATGTTATATTCTGCTTTATTTTTCTTCTACTATTTGCTCTCCCACTTGCTACAGTTTATTACTTTGTTTACTTTCCAGAACACTTAAAACTAACAGTGATATTTTTTTTTTTTTTTTTTTTTTAATCCTAACACTTCAGAAGGGCATGAAAGAAACGGGAAGAAGGCTGAGACACAAGCTCTATCTCACAACGAGATGTGAAGCAAACCAGAAAACTCCTATGTACATCAAATACGAGCTTCATACAATTAAACAGCTGACTTCCCAAAGGGAGGGATATAGCCAGCTTACAGCAATGTCTTCATTCTATATTCTCCTTCTGAAAATAAAAGAGATGCTGGATGGCAGAGGTCTTTCTTGAAGGACAGGAAACCAGACTCTACAACTTGGGGAGAGTCATAAAGCAGGTATGTTTACTCCGGCACCGGTGCAAGGGGATTTCTCCACAAAGCTGGCACACCCACTGCACATTTTACCAGAATCTGACAGAGTGTGGATATACACATTCATTGGGTTACATAACACAAACATACACATGTGTAAGTGAGGCTGGATTAGTTCAAAAGGCCGGTGTCAGCAGTTTATATTCTCTTTGCACCTGCACATTGCCTCCTGGTGGGTGTCTTCCTGGGAGGAAGGCTCACAGTCTTTCTCACCTTGTACTTTTCCTCAAAGCATGTGCAGATTCTCTTGGCCAATTTCTTGAATAACAAGAGTTGTTCCAGCTGGTTTACCATCTCTATCTTACCTAAAAGCACCAGTATATTGGTTTCTACCATTCATATATGACTATCTATTCACTACAAAGACTAAACTTGTTAGAACCCATCTGCTTTCCAAGGACATGTCTCTTACTTTTGCTGAACATAGTAATTCTTGGTAAGTTTCCACAGAAAACTACTTTATTTTGATGATCACTGTAGCCCTTGGTAAGCTTCCACAGAACAGTCAGGTCAAGTAGGATTATTAAGCAATATTCAGAAATCATTACAAGTTGCTGTAAGTAAATAAGCTGCAAAGCAGGTGATCATTTCCTTGTATCGATTCCCTCCTTTTCTTTTTCCTAAGAAAATTATTTTGCTATGTCAAACCAGGTATTTGAGTACATATCTAACAATTGATCTTACCTAGAATTAGGGAGATATTCTGTGATAAAGTATAATGCGTATTTGAGTCCCATGTACTTTCGATCCCTCCCCATATATCTATCATGTAGATAATTAACATCCATCCTTTGTTAGATTCAGAGCCTCAGGGGTCCAGTCGATTTTGATTCCTACTGTTGTTTCAGGACTCCTTTAACTTGAGTGTCATGGATCCACGATGATACCTCTTTAATCTTGATGGCTGTATGTGAAATTAGTAGCACCTGAAACAGACCTTCCTATTTTGGTTCCAGAGGTGAATCTGAAAAAGATCTTATTTATACATAATCACCAGGTTTAATGTTGTGTACAGGCTTGTTCAGACCTTGAGCCTTGGTCCCTAGGACCAATTTCACTCTTTCTCACAGCTTCTTTTGTAGAATTATAATCTGTTAGTATTTCATCTCCAACCAGGGTTGATGTTCCTCTCTGTAATTTAATTAAATTATTCTTTTTTTCTACTTGACCACTTGCTTGTGGATTATATGGGGTTTGAAATTGCTAATTTATTTTTAAAATTTACTGCTAATAATTTTTTCCACAAAATGTGATTCCCAGTCTGATGAGATTGTTGCTACCATCCATACATGGCTATCTATTCACTAGAAAGACTAAACTTCACACGATCACAAAATCACAGATTCGTCTAGGTCAGAAAAGACCTTGAAGATCATCCAGTCCAACCATTAACCTAACACTGACAGTTCCCAACTACACCATATCCCTCAGCACTATGTCAACCTGACTCTTAAACACCTCCAGGGATGGGGACTCCACCACCATCCTGGGCAGCCCATTCCAACACCCAACAACCCGTTCTGGAAATAAATGCTTCCTAATGTCCAGTCTAAACCTTCCCTGGTGCAACTTGAGGCCATTCCCTCTTGTCCCATCGCTTGTTACTTGGTTAAAGAGACTCAAGACTCATCCCCAGCTCTCTGCACCCTCCTTTCAGGGAGCTGTAGAGGGTGATGAGGTCTCCCCTCAGCCTCCTCTTCTCCAGACTAAACACCCCCAGTTCCCTCAGCCCCTCCCCATCAGACCTGTGCTCCAGACCCTGCACCAGCTTCGTTGCCCTTCTCTGGACACACTCGAGTCATTCAATGTCCTTTTTGTAGTGAGGGGCCCAAAACACAGGAATCGAGAGGCGGCCTCACCAGTGCCGAGTACAGGGGTCAGATCCCTTCCCTGTCCCTGCTGGCCACGCTATTGCTGGCACAAGCCAGGATGCCATTGGCCTTCTTGGCCCCCTGGGCACACTGCTGGCTCCTGTTCAGCCCGCTGTCAATCAACACCCCCAGGTCCCTCTCTGACTGGCAGCTCTCCAGCCACTCCTCCCCAAGCCTGTAGCGCTGCTGGGGGTTGTTGTGGCCCAAGGGCAGCCCCCAGCATTTGGCCTTATGGAAACTCCTCCAGCTGGGCTCAGCCCATGGCTCCAGCCTGTCCAGGTCTCTCTGCAGAGCCTCCCTACCCTCGAGCACATCAACACTCCCGCCCAACTTGGGGTCATCTGCAAACTGACTGAGGGTGCACTCGATCCCCTCGTCTAGATCATCAATAAAGATGTTAAACAGGAGTGGCCCCAAAATCCAGCCTGGGGGACACCACTCGTGACCGGCTGCCAACTGGATTTAACTCCGTTCACCACAACTCTTTGGGCCCGGGCATCCAGACAGTTTTTCACCCAGCAAAGTGTGTGCCCATCGAAGCCACAAGCAGCCAGTTTCACCAGGAGAATGTTGTGGGAAACGGTGTCAAAGGCCTTACTGAAGTCAAGGTAAATAACATCTACAGCCCTCCCCTCATCCAATAAGCAGTCGTAGAAGGAGATCAGGTTTGTCAATCAGGACCTGCCTTTCATAAACCCATTCTGATTGGGCCTGATCCTCTGTTTGTCCCTCATGTGTTGTGTGATGGTACTCAGGATGAGCTGCTCCGTTAGCTTTCCGGGCACCGAAGTCAAGCTGACAGGCCTGTAATTTCCTGGATCATCCTTCCAACCCTTCTTATATATGGGTGTCACATTGGCCAATTTCCAGTCAGTCGAGACCTCCCTGGTGTGCAAGTTTTAATCATTGCCGGGATCAGGGACCACGTGGCCGTTGCCCCTCCCCCACCCGCGCCGGTCGGGCTGGAAGTTAAACACAGACCCCGGCTAAAATAACAAGAAATTTAATACAACAGAGTGATAGAACAATCTGAATAACAACAGTATCAATGGTAACAACAATAAACAGCAATAACAGTGAACAAGACAAACGATATGCAGAGAAATACCGCTAGCTGGTCTACGGGAAGCCAAATTCCCTCCCGTACCCACCAAGGAGCAAGGAAAAGGTTTCTGCCCCTGAACCTGACGTCAGCATGGTATGAATAACCCAGCTGGAGATCCCTTCCCCCTCTCTCTCTGCTGGGGAAAACTTTACTCTGTCCTGGCTGAACCAGGACACCTGGTCAGCCAGGACTGCTGGTAAATGATGGAAAGCAGCTTGGCACACACCCCAGCCAGCTCCTTCAGCACCCTCGGGTGTATCCCATCTGGTCCCTCAGACTTGTGTGTGTCTGTGTGATTCAGCAGGTCACTGACCATCTCTCCCTGGATTGTGGGGGTGTCGTTCTCCCAGTTATTTTTCAGTGATCTTTCAAAAAACTCCATCTATTTTTATTTTGACAGTGAAAATCTCAGGTGGGTGTTTTCCCCCTTTTTGAATGGAAGCAGGTATTTTAAACGTTCATTGCAGCCATTTTATCCATCTTTCATTTGTTAAACACTTTCTTGAATGCTTTTCTTTTCATAGCCAGCTTGACAGGTGTCAATAAGATTTAAACCAATAATAATTCAAGAGTAACTAAGAGTAAAAATATTTTGCATTTCAAAAAAGTGCAAGTAAAGAAAAGGTAGAAACAGTTCTAGATCTTCTATTGATCTGATGTAAATACAGAACCAAATTAATCACTAAGAATTTGACAAAGGGACCCAAATGAAGGTCAGTTTAACTGTCAGCATTTCATGTCTGACTCATGTGTTATTAATCCTATATGGATTTTTTTAAAAGCCTGTTTTATAGGCTTCTTTAATTTATAATGAACAGGGCTTTCCTTGGAATTTTAAAATGCTGTTTAAATATCTTTTAAAATAATGCTTTTATTTGCAAAGAAAAGATGGAAATTTTTCAATTTCCTCAATGTGATGCATGCAGAAGTGATGTAGACTTTTTGCACTGGTATTTTCCTGGTATCTTTTCTTTCAATATTTTCTGTTATTCAGGAAGTTTACCTGAACAGAAGTAAATAAAACTTTGAGTGAGGACTTCAAAAATTTTTCCATAAAATATGGTTAATGATAACATAGTATCTTTTATTACACAATCTTGTATAAAAGATTGCTTTACAAAAAGATAAGTATAATTTTCTCATTACAAAAAGGCGGGTAAGCATTGAATATTCTCTTTGCTAAACATAACTAACATAAAGCTTAAACATTTTTTATGCAAAAGCCATGTGGAAAACAGCTGAAGAAAGCTGCCTTGCCTTCAAAACTGAATTCAGAGTCACTTGCAAATCTACCAAGGCTTAACAACCATATGACTTGTTTTGCATTTTCTACTGCACTTTATCTTTTCACCATTAGTTATTTTATGCCCACAGTGTAAAATAAATGGGAGTATTCACTGCAGGCATTTTATCTTAGTACTGATTTCCAAAAATATGGCTGGTTCACACCAGATACCCTATTTTAGCCTTCTCTTTTCCTGCCCCAGCCATTGCTAATCTTCCTAAGTAGAAGCTTTCCAACTTCTGACACTGTGGCATTTTCCCAGAGCTGAGGGACTGTTCTGATCACTGCTTCACTCACATGGGGTGCTGGCTTGTGCACAGAGAGGGCAATAATTCCTCAAAACCTAGCACCTCGCCACACTAGCCCCCAAACTGTAATCTTCAGACTGGTTGAGATTAGGCACAATATAGATCTATAGGCACAATAAATAAATCTGAATACACAGCCACATGGTGTCCTGCCACTAACCTTTTGCAGAGACAAAACTGACCTGATGAGGGGAAAAAGTTAATATCTTTAAGGCTGAGCTCTTTTGCCCACCTAGATGCAGAGAACTGAAAAAAAACAGCAGGTTCTCAAAGATAAGGTAGATACAGCCTGCCTAGAGACAATGGAATTATGCAGAGACTGGTTCTGACCACCCACCCGAAGCACACAGCTCAGCAGAAACTGGCAAGAGGTCAGAAGTCTACCAGTGAGGAAGACTTCAAGCCTTCATCAAATGACCACCAGAGAACACCCAACAACCACCACCACAATTCACAGCACATGTGCCATTGGGAACTATGTAAACGATCTCTGAGAAATCATTTGCATGCTCCAGCCTTTTCTCAGAAAACTCATGCATATGTATGCATACTGCCTATATAGCCTGACAGCTTTTAACTCTTGTGTGTGTCTTAGGAAAAGAGATCACACACACAGCCGGCACCATAATAAAGGCATACCTGCTTAATAACTCCTATTAATGAGTTTTCACTACGTCAAGAGACTGCTTTTGCAAACTCTTAATTAGCTTTGTACATGTTTTTAACGCTTCTCTTTACTCTCCTGAAGAGCTCTGACAAAGGTTTTGAGATTTAAAACAAAATTTTGAAGGACATGTTGTCATTGCACAGGGGTGATATGCTTTGTAGTGTGACATCACTTCTACTTGTGTGTCAAAAGTGTAAAATGAAGCTAATAGAATGCTTTATTTATGTACTTGGTGATTTAAGATGAGGTCTAATGATGTAACAAACAATTGATTAAACGTTTTATATTTCTAACCTATAAAAGAAACCATAACAAATAAATTACGCAGGACATGAAACATTAATTCATTTAATGCTATCTGCACAGAACCTGCTGAAAGATCTTAAGTCCTGAGACTGCTCCCATTGGTGAGTCTCTTCCTTTCAGACTTCACCCTATGCTGATCTTTGACTGTTGTCCTCAGCTTCTCTCCTGTAATAGAATGTCACCAGCTCCTTGTTCTTTTCACATGGTTGTGAGTCTTGTAACTTCTTTCTGGCAGTGTCATCCCTGACAAAACTGCCTGGCTATTCCATTAGAAAGAGCAGAAAAGGAGCAGACTCAGCACTCACTGGAGATCTCTGAGTTGCACAGTGATTTGTAACCTGAGTAAAAAGTTAATGAAAAACAATTCAATCAAAAATAATTCAAATTTTTTAGTAACTCAGACAATTTTAATTTGATTTATCCTTTGCTTCATTTTGGAATTCACTAAGAGACTAAGGGGACTTTCTCTAAAAATTAAAAGATTTTGGGGTTTGCTTTTCTGTAAAATACAGAACTTTTTTGTTGCCATATGGACAGCAGGACAAGAGACAAATTAAAGATACAGGCACATAATAAATTATTGCTGAATAGTATCACTAAAATAAAATCCTCTCAATTTTGTGTCCATATACGGGCAGGTACATGGCATAAAACATAGAATGGAAATACTAGTACAGATGAGTTAAAAATAAAGCTTATTAGATGTCCAGAAAGGCCAACTTGTTACAAGATCTTTGATACGGACTAACAATCCTAGAGGGAATCTCGAATTGCTTTCAGTACAGAAGCAGCCTCTGCCACTCTTGGGTGGGAACAAATTGGGACAGTGTTTCTGCCTCAAGGACTTGGCAGTACAAGGCCTGAGCCTCTCTTTGGAGCTGTGGATACGGTATCTGACTTACCACCAAGCTTCTGTAGAGCCCCTACTAGAAGATACTTTCTTACATAGAGTACAGATGAGGTTAACATTGGTATTTGATGTAACCTCTGTCCACTCCACTGTAATGTCAGGCAAGTATCAGATGAAGCAGAAGTTGAGAAATTAGGTTAAGACATGGCAAAATTGAGAGATGAAAGAGAAAGATGGTAACAAGATCTGTTCTTTGAAATAATTCAACTTATTTTCTTTTTATTACATAAATATCTTTGGAGTTTTCTGTCTTGCTGTGGCAATTGAGGCACGGACTCTCCATGAAGTGCAAAAGGAAAGACCCTTTATTATTACAACAGTCCATACTTATGTGATGGTTAAAGCTCTTATTTCATAGTTAGAAAATCAGCAATCAGACAGCTATCTACCTTTTCTCCTATCAGCATGAGAACACTCTAACACGCGCTGTGCAGACCCATCATCTTGTTCATACGCTGTTCACACAGAGGCAACTTTTCACAGTTCAGTGTTGCAGCTGTCCATTGTTTTTCCCTGCCACATTGGCACAACTGGGAATTTTCTTATCTTTCTCCCAAGGCCTATTTCTCATTAAAGCCTTGCTGCTTCTCAGGGGCTGCACAGAAATAAGACAGGCTGATGTCAACTTGCCTCTCTCCCACACCTTCCTTATGTATTCAGGATAAGTAGAAAAAAAAGAGTTCACATCATAGAATTTATTTTAGTCTGTGGTATATAGTACTGTTATCCCATTTTTCATTGCTATGTGTACAACAGGGTTTCAAAAGATTGTTTTAAATAACTTTGCAGTATTGGATAAAAAAGAAATTGTTTTGGATTTGTGTGTGTCAGGGTTTTGGTAACACGGGAGGGGCTACAGATGTGGCTTCCAGAGAAGCTTCTCAAAGCTCCCCTGGCTCCAAATTGGCCCACTTCTGGCCAAGGTCAAACCAATTAGCAATGGTGGCCATGCCTCTGTGATAATGTATTTAAGAAGGGAAAACTGAGAGGAGGAGGAGTTGTGAGGGAGACACCTGTGCAAACACAGAGCTCAGTGGACAAAAGGAGGAGGAAGGGAGTAGGTCTGCTGGTGCAGAGACCTCCCCCTGCAGCCCATGGTGAGAGGGCAGGCTGTGCCCCTGCAGCCCACGGAGGTCCACAGTGGAGCAGATGCCCATCTGCAGCCTGTGGAGGACCCTGCACTGGAGCAGGTGGCTGCACCCGAAGAAGGTTGGGACTCTGAAGGAAGCCAACACTGGAGCAGTGTGCTGATGGGAGGATTACAGTCCGTGGCTGGGACCACACTGGGGGCAGTTCAGAAAGAGCTGCAGCCCATGGGAAAGACTCATCAGAAAAGTTCATGGAGAACTATCTCCCATGAGAAGGACCCAAAATGGAGCAGGGGAAGAGTGTGAGGAGTCTTCCTCCTGAGGAAGAAGGAGCAGCAGACACTGCAGGTGATGAACTGATCACAACCCCCATACCCATGACACCCTTTGCCACTGGCAGGGAGGAGGTAGAGAAACTTGGAGCAAAGCTGAGCCCAGGAAGAAAGGATGGGTGGGGGGAAGATGTTTTAAGATGTGGTTGTATTTCTCACTGTTCTACTCTGATAAACTAGTAGTGGTGGTGGTGGTGGTAGTGTTCAAATTAAACTGATGTTCTTTTTCTTCCCATAAGGAGTCTATCTTTTACCCATGACCATAATGGGTGAATCATCCCTCCCTGTTCTTGTCTGGATCACAAAGCCTTTTGTTTTATTTTATCCCCCCCACCCCTGAGGGTAAAGGATTGAGCAGCAGCATGGTGCTCAGTTTTCCCTGGGCTTAAACCACAACATAAAAAAAAAGGCTCAGTAGAAACAGGAGAGTCCTGTGAAACCAAACAATTCAATCTGCATTTCCACTAGGGATTATAGTAACTAACTGAAAGATCTAACTCTTCATGGAGGTAGCTTCCCTTAATATCCCATAGAAAGTGATTGAGTGTTAACAGTATCAGACCAATATCAAAATATTTGCTTTATTTATTCCTATTTCCATTAAGAAAGCCTTGTTATACAAGCAAACAAAATCTTACTTTAAGGAACAAAGTTAAAGCATTGATAACAACACTACTGAAATAACATGTTTTAAAAGCATGAAAGAGGGAAGTACTTCATTAATTACAATTATATGGGAAACAAAACATAAAAGGTATACATTGGCAGTCAAAGAAATACTTAAACAAAGCAAAGTAAATCCTGTGTTAGAGCCAAGGAAAAGCTGATAAAGTAGAATGAAAAGGAAAATTTAAAACTTCTCAGCAGGTTTGACTGGCTTAGGTTTATGTCCTTAAAGGAGACAAAAAGAGTGAGTCTGTTCATTCAGAACAACCAATATACAAATATCCCTTCTTGTGTATCCTCCCTGGAATTCTTTTCATTTTTAATTTAGCAGATAGACCCTTTTTACTGAATATGTTTGAAGCCCAGTCCACAATGTTTTTAATGAATTCTTGTCTAGTTACAATCTGTAAGAAAGACTACTACAATTAGCAGATGGCATCTTTGTTGTGGACTTGAAAAGGTTTACACTGTTAAGTGTTTAGAAGTCAGTAGAGCCTGTGCTGATGGCACAATATTCAGCATGCCTTATGATGGTGAAGCATAAATAAGAAGATTTAAGGCTTGCTTGGTAACAATAAAAGCAGCTGGAGAATCCAGGAAAACACGGGTAAAAATCCACCCCCCTTCACCTTAAAGGCACGAGCCATGCTTGCTTTTCAACATACACATCTGCAATCAAAGGACAAAAATCATTTATTTCCTACACAACATATATTTCCCAATTCATCTATTTAAAGGTGGGTTTATTTTCTGATAATGAAGTGGAGTGGTTGAAAGCACTGTATTAATTATAGAACTATATCTGGCTTGTTTTACTGTGCCTGCCAGCCAAACTAAAACATATATATCTGTACCACTGCAGAATTCAAAGGATGTAGGGTTGAGGGAAATCAAAATTCCTGTGCAGAGCAGAGAGAGATATCTGTTGACTTTCAAAGTCCTTGGCCTATAAGATAAATGTTAAACTAAATTCAACCTTTCTGATCTTACAATTTACCTTCAGCCATGTGTTTTTCTTCTTGTGTAAGATAAGAGCACACTTTCATCACCCGCAGATGAGTTATTCATTTTAATGAAATAAAAAATTTTCATTTTATTACTGTATCAATTTTCTTCTAGAATACTTCATTATTGTGACCTTCACTTTACTCTTCTCTAAATCAGAATGGAATTCATTCACTGCTATTGTTGTGAATGCTACACAATGGATGTTTGTTAGAAAAATCATGCACAGGAGAAATATGTCAGAGACTTCCGACTTAGCTCATCCTTGAAGTATCTCTTTGGAATACAAATTTTAAAGTGTCAAACTCCAAGAGTGAAAGAAAATGTAATTATTACATTCTGAAGTAGCTCAAATTAGGCTTTTTAAAATTGCAAAAATTAATATTCTCAGAATGAATGTAGGGGAACAAATGTCTTTGCATCACGATGGATTTTTTCCTTTTTTCCTTCTCACTTGCTAAACTGTCTTTATTTTGACCCACAAGCTTTCTCACTTTTACCTTTCTGATTCTCTCCCCTGTCCCATTGCAGGAGAGTGAGAGAACAACTGTGAGTGGGCTCAGCTGCCAGTCAGCAGATCAACCCACCACACAGAGATTTTCAGACTGTTCTGACACCTAAAGCCAAATATGCAAAGCTATCTCCATTAGTATTACTATTTTCTCCATTATTTAACACTGGGAGGTAGCACTATCAATGTGCCTCTCTTTATGGCTATGTTTTTACCTTGCGTATCACATACAATTTACTTCTTCTAGACAACTAGCTATCACTGGACTTAGTGCAAAATACCCCAGCAGCAAAATATCCCACTTGGATAGTTGCAAAATATCCCAGCATGTATCCCCTGCCCCTCAGCTCCACATGCTATTCTGCCTCTGTTCTCAGACCAGAGTTTTACAGCACAGTAAATCCAACTTTCAGGCTGTTAATACAAAATTTAAAATACTGCACACTTTGAATTCATTCTGCTAATTTCTATTTATTCAAGGTATTTTGAACTGATGTGCTCTATGTCAATAGGCAACATACAAAGTCAGCATAAAATTGGCATAGGGAAGCGTAAATGCTTATTGTGACCTCTGTTATGCAATTAAAATATAAATATATGACACAATCTAGACAAAATTTCTAATGTTTAGTGATATGGTTCTTCCACAAACATAGTTCTTAGCATCAGGGGTGCTATTTACCCTTCATTGCTTGTACATCCAGGCTGTGATCTCCCGAATCAGTCCATTCATAGCGATCTGTATCCAGTTCCCTTTTCCCATCTATATCAGTTTGTCTTTCCTTGATGCTGAAGAAAACCGAAGTTAGAAGCAATGTGGCACTTGTTTACATAGCTCACAGACAAGGAAGATCATCTATGGCATGGAGTATCTGAAATTACTACTCATATGTAAACATAGAGGTAATAAGCAATCACCCTTTACCTTTGAATTGAGCTTCCAAGCTCCTTTAATTCAACAGAAGCAATCTAAGCAGAAAACTCTTCTCAGTTTTAAAGTCTAAACCAGTTATTATTCACCTGATATATAACTGATGTTCTCATCACTTAAACTCTGAACTAAGAACAGATCAAACTTTGCTGAAGATTGTATTTCAACTATATGCTATTAATATAAATCCAGTTCCCATATGCCGAAGGCTCTTATCATCAGTAAGCTGACAGGTGACTGGAAATCCTGGTGGTGTGTGGTTCACCTCTTCCCTGCCCTCTGCTCTGTAAGGCTTTTTCCCATGGTGGACTCTTCATCTTTTCCAAGCACAGATCCATCCCTCATCTTAAATCAGTCCATCTGGGTTGAGAACTGAGTTAAAGGATGACATTTTAAAACTACTGAGTCAGTTCACATGGAAAACCTCGATTGTTTTTATAACATTTTAACACAAACTAAGTCTTTGAAAAAAACCTCTGTATTTAGTCACATTTCTGTACGACTGTAACATGTCAAGTTCTTAACCATAATCTCAGCAGCAAAAATTATTTATAATTTGTCAGGTTATCTGTTACAACAGTCATTAATTTTTTTCTCCTACATGTTATTTTTTCCCTTAAATATTTTTTCTAATTTTTCTATTATTTTTTCACTTAAATATTTTTTATGTTAAAGCACAACTTTAAAATTCTCCTACACCCTTCCTGCTACTCAGTAATCTAACTTTAACTTAAGACAAGATTTGAGAGAATTTTAAATTCCTATATGTATCATAATCACTGGGAGACACCATAGCTAGAAAATGAGAAGACATTAGTTGTATCTTGAATTGTAGTGGCTGCAGCTCCAGATTATCTAAAAAAATGAAAAGTTTATTCATTTCAGAGATGTATTAGGTCAGCTTTTATTTCAAAAGCCTCAAAAAATCTTGCTGGGATCTTTTCATGGCAGTGAGGAAATGCCACATATATTATATTAACTTGAAAAAAAATGAACAGAAGTGAAAGTATTACACAGGCAAGTGAAGTTCCTCTAAAGCTGAATTTGGTAGTGGTGCCCTGAAATTGCTGAAGCCCCACACTCCACTAATTCTGTTACAAAAAGTTCCAAACAGTCATCTTCAGGATGTAAAGATCTGTTGCCTCTTGAAAGGGTACCAAAATTTCTATGATCAGAAAAGGTTAGTATGTTTTGCTTTGCTGTTTTCTTCTTTCCCAAAATAAATAGTAATGTTAGAAGACTTATACTTCTCATCTCAGAGAAGAGAGAATGTTTGAGGACAGAGGTATTCATACAACACTACTTTTACATTTAGGTGATAGAAAAATGCTTAAGTAAATAATGACAATAGATCTGTAAGTGTGTGTATAGTTGAGTTGCAGAGAAGAATAATTCTGAGTTTATTAGTTGCCAGGAAAAGCAATCTGCTTCCACGTGTATGGTTTTCTTTTTTTACATTTTAAAATGAAGAATATATTTTTTTTTCCCCATAGACAGCTATTACAAGACAAAGGACAGCCACTAAAGGATAAAAAACCCCAAACATAATCATCTCTCAGACTAAGGTAAGAGTCCCATTTGCCACAGCCATTAGAGCTATTTCATAGAGTTACATTTAACTCATTTTTCAGCATTTGCAACCTGGGGCTTATCTTCTGCTTGCTGACCTGCTTTCTGTGCTGTGTGAAGTGTCCTGACAGCAAGATGAAGGAGCATAAGCCCTACTGCATTTGGAAATCAGCTGATGTTGCAGAATATGTTTTCAACTCTGTGGAAAAGCTTTCTTTAACAGCTGGCCAGAGGACTACTGAACAAGTCTTGCTGTACTCAGGCTGGTGCTGCTTTTTACATTCAAAACAGTAAATCTAATGCATCTTCAGGGAAAAGGAGACCAGCAGCTTTCTGGGTTTCATTAGGAAAAGCGTCACCAGAAAGTCAAGTGAGTGAACCTTGCCCTCTGCTCGGCACTGATAAGGCCACATCTGGAATGCTGTGTCTCGTTCTCTGCTCCTCATGGGGAAGAGGGAAATGGACATACTGAAGCAAGTCCAGTGCAGGACCACTCAGATGGTTACAGGACTGAAGCATTTCTCATAAGGGGTGAAGCTGAGAGAATTGGGGCTGTTTAGCCTGGAGGAGAGGAGGCTCCAGTGCATAAATACCTGATTGGAGGGAGAGAACAAAGATGAGGGAGACAGACTCTTCACAGTGGTGCCCACTGAGACAATAAGAAGCAATGCGCACAAAATGAAAAAAATCAATTCAACCTGAACACAAAAAACCACTTTTCTACTGCGAGGGAGACAGCAGTGGCACAGCTTGCCCAGAGAGGTTGTGGAACGTTGTTGGGGTTGGAATGGTTTCCAGGCCCCAAATGAAGGAGAGTTAAGTAAGAGGGGACAGTGCAAAGATCATCCCCTCCCCTTTGCGCCATGGAAAGGGCTGACAATCCAGCTGAGGTTCGCTTACTGCTGATTATTGGGAATAGGATGATCAGGGCTCTAAGAGCCTTTGTCACCAGCACAAGTGACATTGGTAGGATGGCTGCTGGAAGATGGGCAGCATTTTCCTGGGGAAATCTGAGAGGAGTATTGAATAAAAACAGTTATTATACTTGAAAGCTGGAATTTATTTATAAACTGTTATTGTATCTTCAGGATCATGATACGCAAAAAACCTTTGCATTACAACATCAGTGTCCTGTTTACAGTTGGGATAGAGGTGTTGGGATTTTTTCCTTCTTAGTAGCTGTGCAGCTGTATTTGTAGTAGAATAGTGCTGTGTTTTGGATTTGGTATGGAATTTGACATGAGAAGAAAGTTGATAATATACTGATGTTTTTAGCTGTTGCTAAGAAATCAAGGACTTTTCAACTTCCCATGTCCTGCTAGTGTGCAGGTACACAAGAAACTGGGAGGGAGCACAGACAAAACTGCACATCCAAATGGGCCAGTGCCTAAAAGTTCTCAAAAAATACAGTATTTTACATTTTAGCAAATCAAATATTCACTTCAGGATGGAAATTTTTAAGTATGCTTTATTCCAGACTTTTTAAAAATTAAGTTAATCCTGAACCACTTCAAACAGGTAGTTAACAGAGAAGTATATGACTCTATGAACATTTATACTGCTGGTGCATGCCTGAGATCTCCAAAAGCAAAAATCATTATTCAGCTACAAAGAAGAGAGTTCAACAATTTTGGAGGGGTTTTGTTTCTAGAAACTGATATATACAAGCAGTTCTATTTTTTAAAAAAATGTAACCTAGTATGTGGCATGTTTTAAAATATCTTGATTCATATAAAAGATGATCATACTATAACCAAGGAAGTAATAAGTGAGAACATTTCTGCTACTTAACTGTTTTTCAACAGCAAACACTGTAGAGAGGGGCAGCATAGTAATGGAACACATAACACTGTTCAAGTAGCATTTAACACATCTTGGCCAGCTTTAAACTCCTAAACCAGCAAATTCTGAAACCCTATTGATACCAGTGCAGCTAAGCAAGCATAATTTTGTCCACTGTTCTTTGCAATACTGTAGATGACTCAAAAAACTGAATCCTGTAATTTCAGAAGTGTGGGGTTTTTTTCATTACATATCAAGTCAGTATTTTTATGAAAACCCAAAAATCCAGCACAGGACTATCAGGTATTCTGGGAACTCACCCCTAGAATAATCGCTGATGCCTCTTATTCATGCCTCAGAATGGAAATCTGGATGAGTGGTCTGTCAGCACAGTTTCCAACCTCACTTTCTCCCCTCCCCATCTCCTCCCACCCACACCAGTTTTGTTTAGAACTTTCTACAGTTTCACTGTATCCATAAGTGGAGGAGCTAAGGCACCATTTGTGTTGAGATGATGCGTTGCTCAGTTATTAAGGTGACTTATGTTTTGTCCATTAGGGAATTCACCCAGAACACAGGTCAATACTAGGCATCCAGAATAAGAAACACTGTCTAAAAAAAAGTGTGTATTTCCTCTTTGGTGGGTACCTTGCAAAGGGGGAGTGGGTAAGGATGTGTATCAGTTAGATACTGTTTTATCAGACCATTATAACTTGGTAGAAGCAATTCTACCAAGAAAGAGTTGTAAAAGTTAAAAACTGACAAACTCCCTTGCTATAAACTGTTACGAGTCTCCTATGTATTTTGCTCCCTGAAGAACATCACCACTTTCACTGTATTCATCATACTGTACTTTTTGTTTCTTCATGCTGCAAAGCCAGCAACATAAATATGATGTTTCTGTGGAAAAAAAAAAAAAAAAAAAAAAAAAAAAAAAAGGTAGCCTAGACTCTACCACCTGACCTGCAAAAACTCATGACTGCTTCAAGAAGAACACAGATGCTTTGCCCTAAGTCTGCCATCCCATGCAGACCACCTTGCATAAGCAAAGTAGCCAAATTACCATTGTGACTCACATGTATAAGATGGCAAACAGCCCAGGGTGCAAGAAGGAAACAGCTCCAAGTGTTCTTCTGTAGTGCAACATGATCTGCACACCATGAATCTCTGGGCTGGTTTATTATTCCCTTCATTTGCCAGGACAGTCATGCTGCTGAGTGAACTGCCACACTGGCAATGTTGCCTTCCAGCTCACAACCAGATACACGATATTCTGCCTGTGAGTTATCTAGAGCTCTCCACAGCAAGAGCAGCAGCTTCTCTGAAGTGATCTCCTGCTCCCCACCATCTCTCCCATGCACACTGCCATGGTGCCAGGTTACTTCTGAGGATGTTAACTGTCTGATGGTTCAAAAGCCTTGCAGCCCCTTCCACTCCCTCTCCTAGCCCCTCCTGGGCACAGTGGAAGTGAGGGTAGGGAAGGAGTGCAGAGGGACTCCCAATTTCTCTTTTAACTGAACAATTCATCCCAAGAATCTACATTGCTTGTGTGTGTGTCCTCAGGCAGGTCTGAAAAATAAAGTAAGATAACACAGCAGCCAAACAAAATCCCCAGTCTCTTCACAGAGATTTATGGTAAAAGTGTATTAAAATTTCCTTCATCTTAATTTTTCCTTTTTAGAAAAAAAAAAAAGACTAAAAATAGACCTCTGACTACAATGGGAGACCTATAAAGGGCATGCTTAATGGTCTGTATAGCTCTGTCAGCCTAGAGATTAAATGAGTCATAAAAGTGTCAGAATGTGGCACCTACTGCTTTTTCACTGCTCTGACCAGAGGGGAAGATTATCATCATCTGCCCATTGCTCTAAGGGAAGGGATCCTAACAGCGTCAGAGGCCATCACCAGTGAAAGGTCACTGGCCTTTGGCCAGCAGCTTCAAAGACAACAGAAGTAGAGTGCACAAGATCCTTTCTTATCATTTTATGTAGACAAATGGTAAATAATCCTCTTAATTAAACACAGCAAGGAAGCTAAGACCTCAGTGCTGATCCCTGAAACAACTGCTTCATCAGTTATTACACTAATGATGGGATTTTTAAATGGGATAGGGAACTGGTGACTGAGGATTATGGCTGTGAAATGTATTTCCATCAACATGTACAGAAGACTGTCTCACACAGATTTTGTGCTTTGCTATACTCAGTTTTAGTTTGCAACTGTTTACAAATTAAAAACGCAATTTTATTTTATTTTTTTTTTTAAATCTCCACTAGGAAGCATGGCATTTCTATTTCTCCCATATGAAGTAAAATTTATTAGGCTGGCTTTTAGAAGAAAAGTAGCTTTTAGAAGAAAAAGCACATCCATGAGGCCGCAGTTTGAAGTCACATATTCAGAAGACCACAGCTGCCAACACAGGGAAGTGTTCTCCAAATGCGGAAGGAGAAAGTTTAACTTACCTAACATAACTGCAGGATTTATGGATGTGCTGGCACATGTAATTAAAGCTGCCTGTGGGACACTGGTGCAGCTGGGGATTACAAAACCCCATTATTTTCCAGAGAAGGATACAAACTGGGAGAGGGTCCACCATTATCTCCAGTGAAACTCTGCATCTGAGGCCCAGGACAGTAGCTCTCCTTTCCCATTATCAGCTGCTCTCAATAGACAGGGCAGGCCAGTAGCTAAAGACTGAGACTGGAGCTCTGAATGCATCTCTGACACTGACCTGTTCTCTATCCTTAGGCAAGTTGTTTGACATCACCATCCTATTTAATCTGTAACACCCTTGGCACTGCAGTTGTGACAATGTGTTTTTATTTTGTCCTGCCAGACAGGATGTGATCTCAGCTGAGAAATTCTGACACTATATTAAATAGATGAGTTAATAATTCAAAACAGAAACATAAATCAACATCTTCCGTCTTTTCCCAGAAGATCAAATAAAGGATGCCTTATATCACCCCAAGTCCCAACATAATCTAACAAAACCATCCAGTGAATTGGACAATTTCCCAGCTCCAGCCCTTCTGAGAGATTGCCTAACAGGAAGACATCTCTTCAACCAATAACTGAAAGAAAATAACACTGAGTTTTAGTCCACTAAACCATTCCTACCTTCCTATTGCTGAGAGATCATAGGAATGGATCTATCCTTGCCTCTCCTGCCTTCTACCAGCTAAACTCACTTAGCATAAACTACACTCTATTTTAGTTACTGACTATACTTTAAATAGACAGGGGGGGAAAAAAAAATGCTAGGCTGTGGTGGGTTGACCCTGACTGGACACCAGGTGCCCACCAAAGATGATGTATCACTCCCCCTACTCAGCTGGACAGGGGAGAGAAAATATAATGAAGGGCTCATGGGTCAAGATAAGGACAGGGACAGATCGCTCAGTAATTGCATCATGGGCAAAGCAGGCTTGACTTTGAAAAAAAAAAATAATATCAATCAAATCAGAGCAGGATAATGAGAAATAAAACCAGATCTTAAAAACACCTTCCCCCCACTCCTCCCTTGTTCCCAGGCTCAGCTTCACTCCTGATTTTCTCTACCTCCTCCCCACAAGACCCACAGGGGGACAGGGGATGGGGGTTGCGTTCCACTCATAAAATGATGTCTCTGCTGCTGCTTCTTCCCCACACCCATCCCCTGCTCCAGCATGGATCCCTCCTACAGGAGACAGTTCTCCACAGACTTCTGCAGTGGGGATCCTTCTCACAACTCTTCATGAACAGTTCCGGCATAGGTCCCTTCCCCGGGGTGCTGTCCTTCGGGAACGAACTGCTTCAGCGTGGGTCCCCCCCAGAGTCACATGTCCTGCCAGAAAACCCGCTCCAGCGTGGGCTCCTCTCTCCACAGGTCCTGCGAGAAGCCTTCTCCAACATGGGCTCTTCATCAGGCATCCACCTGCTCTGGTGTGGAGCTCTCCATGGGCTGCCGCTGGGTATGTGTTCCACGGGCTGCAGGGGTCAGCCTGCCCTCTCACCAGGATCTGTACCACAGGCTGCAGGGGAACCTTGCTCCGGTGCCTGAGCATCTCCTCCTCCTCCTCCTCCTCCTCCTTACTGACCTCGGTGTCTGCAGAGTTGTTTCTCTCACATATTCTCACTCTGATCTTCAGCAGCAGTTGCTGTCATACTGCAACTTTCCCCCCTTTCTTAAATATGTTATTACAGAGGTGCTAATGACTGGCACTGCCTCTATTGGGCATAAGGGGAGCTTCTAGCAGCTTCTCACAAAGCAACCTTTGTAGCCCCCCCACTACCAACACCTTGCCATGCAAACCCAATACATAAGCATAGGTTGAGAAATAATACAGATTTTCTTCCACAGACTGGCAGCCTGTTACAAGTGGGGTTTCCCAGGGATTGATATTGGGCCCCACACTGCTCAACACCTTCATGAATGAGTTGGACAATGGGATTGAAAGTGTCGTCACCACACTTCTCCTTCAGTGTTAAACATAAAGAGATTTAGCACTGCTCAGTGAGTTTTTTGCATGGCTGTCAAACAATTTTAAAAGCCACTGCCAATCAAACACCAGAATATCTCCAGGAAAAGTGTATGACAGTTCTTCAGGGTCCTTTCTGGCCTTACAGAACCAAGCATTAAGTGACTTATGAAGAACAGGTACTGCTGGAAGGAAAAGTTGAAACTGATCCAAGAAAAAGCAAGGGTATGTCTCAAGAAATCAAGAAGTCCAGATCCCAAATACTGGGTTTAGGTGCCTACATCCATCTTTTAGGTTTTACTGACATATTCAAAACTGAATCTCAGTTCCTAGCTGAAAACTTCAAATTTATGGTTTCTGAAAAATTATGGCAAATCTATATTTCAATTTGAGAAAGAAATTACCTTTATGTACCAAAACCCACACTTAATCCTGCTGTCTAACCAGATGTATGCCATTCTTTCTTAAGCATGCTAGTGGCATCATCTTTTGCATGGATTAAAAGGCATTGGAGATGAACATTGAATTGCCAACACCATTTGAATTGCCTGCATCATCTTTTCCTTCTCTGTCATCTATGATGCTTCAGATACTTTAAAATACTTCAACAAAAAAAAAATCCCACTTGTTCAATCTTTAAGTTTTCAGGGATAATGTAAAACACAAAGAAGTACATCTTCTATCTATGTTGGTGATAGTAGAAAAGAGAACATAAAGTCAGCTCCTGGAGATAATAAAACCAGAAAATGCATTTACAAAATGGAATGTTCTCCAAATGAAATCTTTGAACATTTTACACATAATAGAAAAATATTTTCTAAAAAAATAATGCTGTGAAGATTAGGAAGGCATTTTATAATCACAGAAATTGAAAACTGGCTATCATACAGATCATGCACAAATAGCTGAATAAATGATATTGTTTTAGGATGCAGATGTTAGGGAATAAAAGGAGACAGTATTAGGAAGCAGGTATTAACAAGACACTAAAACCAGAAATAGTGTAATGTCAAAGTGGTACTCATATACAGCTATATTTTAAAAGGTGCTTTCATACAAAATGAGAACACTGAGAAGAAGCATGGGGAAGGAAACATGTGAGATTCTGTATAAAAAATAAAGAAAAGCTGTAATTCAGAGAGGGAAGAAGAGAGCTAAAATTACATCTTCTCAACTCCCTATTATTAAGCATACACAGATAGAATTGTACGCCAGTGTGGACTGTATGACAGAGAGCAGTATGAAATGCATGTTGAGGTGGGATCAGTGACTTTAGAGAAAGTCTAAAAAATGTTTCTCAGGAGCTAAATAAAATCTTGTAAATCTCTTGTGTTAAATCTTTTATAGTTGTGTTATTTCCAGTGAATATATAAATCTATCAAATAAAATGTGAAGACTTCATGAGATTAAAGAACATATCCAAACAGTAAAAAGTAAGAATAATAGCCCAATGCAGCAGCTGAGCATCAGTACAGAGGGCAGATACAGCCTCTGGACTGAAAACTTTGGATCAGAGGGGTCAAGAGAGCAGCCTTTTCTTCACAGACAGGCTGAAAGTAGCCTCTATTTTATTTCAATTGATTATGCTGGTTGAAGTCATTCTTTTTAGTCACAATATATTATGTTAGTCTTCAAAAAGCCATTGAAAATATTTCAAGATAAAATAATCACTGTTAAGTCAGTGGTATATGCTTCTGACTTACTATTTCTTTTAATAAAAAAATGAATCCTCAGATCTATTAATCTGCAAGCTGCAGATGTAGATGCAGTAAAATCTTCATAACCCTCAACCACTCCACTCCACCCTTCTTACTCACAATGACTTGGTTTTAGACCGTTAAGGAGATGCAGACTTCCTACGAGACATACAGATATATGAAAAGCAAGATGCAGCACTGACAAGTTTAGCAGAAGCTCCAGCAGCATCTCTTGGCTTGTGGGGGAGGGGATAATTAACAGCTACTGACAACAAAGCCCTTGCTTGGCATTTCATCTGTGATAACACAAAAAGCCCAGACAACAATTCTAATCATAGGCTGGAATTTGGTCAGTACACTTTAAGGTACTGCACAGAGAGCAAAAACGAAGGATATAGACTTGTGCTTTCATATCAGATTCTGAATATAGCTGCACCCACCTTCAGGTGATATTCTCATCATGCTTAGTGCTGCAGTGAAGTGCTCTGATTATTTCCCTGCCATTGCCCAAACCCACCCAAGCTATGCCACTGGTTTATTTTTTAGCCTTTTGACAGCAATAAGCCAGGGTAAGGGGAAAGAAGGTATGACAATTTTGATTAAAAAATCCTGAATTACCTTCTAGTCATTTTCAAATGCATGAAAAATCTCAGACAACTTCTTCCCCAGTTTCTTCCTTCAGTTTCACTCACACAATATATTAACATATGCATAAAATTTCCTGGAAATAGGCAGATACTTCTTGGAAATTACATGATTTTTTTTTTCTTTTTAATTTATATAATGAGTGTGCCTTTGTCTTTTGGTGTGCATGTTAGGAGGAAAAATTCTCCCTGCACCCAGAGCTGTAATAAACCAATGTTGGCTTTCTAAACTAGCATTTGGGTTGGAGACATTTCTTGGTTTCAATTTTTGGTACATGTGGCCTGTGGTCTTTCTGTATTTAGACAAAAGAAATACAAAACTACTGGCTCAGCCTCCGGGATGAATCTGGGAATGTTTTTGCCCAAACTGCCTAGCACTCCAGTCTGGTAAAGCAAAATTTTTGGTGAGTTAGTGATGAGAGCTGTATCTGAAAAACTAATCTGAAAGACATTGTCATTAATGATGAAAAGCAAATACTGTCAAACAAAGTTTTCCAAAATGCCTAGCCTAATCAGAGCACTTTGACAATACTTGTAATATTTTAAGTTTAAAATACAACAGAACAGTATATGCTTTCACATTGCAGCCAACCACCTAGCCACAAGCAGGCATAGAAGTGAAACCATAAGCACACAGAAGATACAGAGGGCTCTCATCAGTTCACCAGCAGCACTCAACCACTTCTGTAAAATCAAAAATCTTCTTTCTTCCAAAGCTTGAGTATCCTTCCTCCAAGTATTGATTTTGACAGAACCAATGGGAAGAAGGCAAAAGCAAGAAGTGGGCATAAACAGGGAAACAGAATTTCTTCATATTGGTGTTCTAAAATAAGGTGAATCAAAAAAAAATCCCAGAGTATTAGCAACTCAGAAACATTACCTCCCAGTAACATGTAATTACTGCTTAATACTTTGGTCCTCTTACGTGAAAAATCTTGTGGTTTAGCAGACATTGTTTTGGAGTCTATTTTCTACTATTGTTCATAACCCTACTGCTCTGATTTTTATTTTAATTTGCAAAATGTGCACCTTTTTCAGTCCCTTGTACTGCAGATTTGCTTATTGCTGATCTGTGATTTTGAGAGAACTGATTATATCAGACTGCCGTGGATTAAAGTACTGACACAGTAATGATTTAGGAAAATAATCTAGATTTATTAATAACTAACAACTATTTGTCAATACAAAATAACTCAGAAAGAAAAGCAACTTATTCAGGTTCTAAAATGACAATATTCACTCTACCTTACTTAACGGTGCCTTAACTTATACACATATGTACATGCGCATACACAAACCAGACATATACATACAGAAACAAGGGGGTTGGATTCGGTAAAATGAACACAAAAGGGACAAGCACACAGGAACAAGGGTAAGGGTACGTAAACACACACACACACACACACCAATAAGCAGATGAAATAGAAGCTAGCTCAAAGAAAATTTCCTTCTTGAGTTTAGAGCAAATACTCCCAATGCCTTGGCATTCCTCAACGGGCAATAACTGAGACTTGAGCGGGTTGACTTCGCCCCAGCCTTCCTTCAGCTCTGGCAGCAGACACCTTAAGGGTTTTGGTACCTGAGAGGTGTCCCAGCTCAGGGCAGATGCTGGTCACAGCCTGCTGAGATGCAGGAGAGCTCAAGGGGTCTCTCTGGTGGCCGCAGTTTATAAGATCCAAGATAACTGGCCTTTGTCAAATACTTTCTGGTGCCTTCCGGCAGTTGCACAAGAATTTGATGAACATGCAATGCTGTTATTGTTCCATCTGATCACATCCCAGACCAGGTGTGTCAGGCCATCAGCAGATGATGGGCCATTATAACCTTTTCCAAGAAATTGGGAGGGGCAGGAGCCAGGCTCCTCAAGGTTATCAGTCCTTATCTCCACAGATTGATGTATGGCTTGGGGGAATGTGGATGGAATCACACCTGGCACCAAGCAGCCCAACAAGGAGGGCAGGGAGGGGTAAGAATTGCACCACCACACAGACCTACAGCTGAACATAAGGAATATTAGTGTTCATTTTTCCTAATCTTTTTCAAACTTTCTTCAAGTTTGTCTTTCACACTTCTAAAGCTTCTCTTCTTATTTGATTTTCTGTGTTTGCACACAATATTTAGGTTGTGAATAATCTTTCTTCTTATACATTTCTGGCAATTCCTACTGGTAGATCTACATAAAAAAATCATCACTTGATTTTTAAGACCATGGTCTAAAATAATGCTCATAATGTTATCAGCCTGTCCTTCATTGTGTGCACACAATGCTTTGGAATTAGCCATCAGTGCAACAGGATTATAATTGTGTGTAATCACACCAACAAGGCAAATCGCAAAGCAGTTGAAAGTTTTGCACTCTAAGCCTTGGCCTGTCATCCCTGCAGTTTTTGTCAGTGTTTTGCTTTCCCCCTTTACTGGTAAGCCTGTTGGTACTGCAATTCAAGATTTCATGGCTCTTCAAGGCCCTCCATCACCCTCTACCCTCAAGAAGTCTAAAAACATGAACTAATGTGGAAATAAAACCAGCATCATTATCAAACCAAAAGATAAAAGCTAAAAATTCTAATACTGACTCTACCTTGGACTTTCCCTGGAGTCTACATTAAGCCCTCACATTTTTTTCTGTTCACTGGTCCATAAAGCTTTAAAAGATGGCTAAAAGTCCTATTGGAGTGCAATGAATTAACATTTTTAACGTCTTCCTTTGTTCCTTTTCACAAATTTTGCAATCAGAGAATAAATTTATTAATTATTCAGAATGATTCACAAATTACTTCAGTGACTAATTCTTAACCAGCCAATAAATCTCAAATACTGAAATAATAATAAGGGAATCAAATATGCTGTCTGCAATGTTTTCCAGGTTGGTTATCTCCATAAGTCAGTCAATTAGAAAGAAAGAATCTGAAGATTTATAGAATTTGTCAGTGGAGAGCAAGATCGGAATGCTGGATTTGGTGTACTAAGCAGTTAGTACAGTTGTGGCCCTGCTCTGCCAGGCAGCCAGGCAGCTTCTATCCTATCCTAAGGTATTTTTTTGTGAAATTTCCACTAGGAGATTATAAATCATGACACTTGATCTTAAAATAAAATAGCCAAAAGTGAAAACTACACAGACTCCAGTCAGGGTGTATCCTTAGTAACTAACAAACAGATTTATTCAGCATAACATTGAAAAATTATTCCCCTAGCTATTAATGAATCATCAAAGTCTAGATGCTGCAGTCCTAACTCTTGCTTCAGGCCAAGCAGACACCATTCCACCAGACATTAGCAGCACAATGAGTCTTTGAGAGCATGCTACTTTCTCATATGATGCTAAGATGGGATCTCTACAAATCCAGTGGAGAACAAAATTAGAATTCACAGTGACCTTGGTAGACTGAAAACATGATCTAGAAAAAAAGAAAAAGAGGATGCAAATCAGTGAGAGGGGTGTGCAGCTCTGTACTTTGAAGGGAATAACCAATTTCAAAGCAGGAAATACCAGATGGCAAAGGACTGACAAGGTAATACATCTTCAAAAAAGATCATGGGGACTTGACCAGACTACAAATTGCAGATGAATAAGCAGTGGCATGCTGTTAGGAAACCAAGTCAAATATTATACAAACATATAAATGGCAAAAACATTATCAGACATAAGAATTATTCCATACTACTCGGCACTAATGAGATTGGAGTTGAAGTATTTGAAGTGCAATGCCTATTTTAGGCACTGCTTTTCTAAAAATCATGTGTGATTCAAATTGGAGACAGTCCAGAGTAGAGAAACAGGAATGATGTGGTATCTGTAAAACACAAGCTATGAAAAAAGACTGAAATTGGGTTTGTTTAGTTTAAAGGTGAAAAGACTACATGAGACAGGGGTGCAGAGGGGTGGAGAAGGAAAAGGCTTGAAGGAAAATGATTACAGTCTTTAGATATGTAAGAGGCTGCTTCAAATAGGAAAGAAAGAAATAATATACACTCTCGTCTATGTTGGTTACAACAAAAAAGCCAGGCTTGTGGTGCAGTAAGAGAGTCTGAACCTAGACTACATGAAAAACTTCCTAGTGCTGAACATAGAGAAGTACTGCAATAGATATCAAAAGGACAGAGGATTTCTAACTAAAAAACTAAAGCTTTTTAAAGAACAAACTAGACAAATACCTGCCTGAAGTAGATGAACATTTCTAGTCCTTTACAGACTTCTCTTCTGTCCCTATGATTTTCTGTGCCACACAGCTAATCTCCTGTGGCCCCACAACTTGTCTTGACTACAGTTCTGTGCCTGTATTTGATTTCATTTATTTGGAAGTATTTAGTTACTTATTAAGACCTTATGTCTTACATGAAGAAATTACATTACATTAAGAAGTTTAATTAAAAAATATAATAAAGGAAATATAATATGTAATTTTGAAGAAAACAGGAATATGAGCTAAATAAGTAAATGTTTAAGAGATCTACATTTATTCCTTTTGCCCATATAGTTATTAAAAATTGCATGCTATGTTATCAGTCTTTAATAGATTTATAATCATTTACATTTCTCAGGGTTGTTTGATATGTGAACATATAAAATATATCCTCTTACTTTGAGATACCAGCCTCCTCAAAAGTTTATGTCTCAGTAAGTCTTTCATGACAATTTAATTCCCAATCCACCCCCCTCCTCCCCCAAAAAAACATGTCTGTATGGTAAAAAAATATTTTTTATGTTTTTACTGCATAGCTCCTTCCTGAGGCAGATTATTATTTATTCCTGTTACAAGAAAATATGCAGCAGTGTCCATATTCACTATCATGTCATGACAAAGTTCAAGGAATGGAGAAGTCATTACATACAAAATTTTCATGACAGTGAGCCACCAAACACAAATCTTTTATTTGTTCTTTAACAGGGACTTGCTGGTTGGAAAACAATGAAAAGAAATCTCAGTCATCCAATAAATCATTTATAGCATATATCAACTAAGTCACCTTGACAAGCACTGAGGAGATCAGAACTCTATTCCTCATTCTGCCAACAACCCAGACATCCTGGTCAGTACACTTCACAACACTGTTTCTCTTCTTGCATCTCATTTATGCAGATTGCGCAAATCCTTTAAAAATACTTCTACATGTATGTATAATAACAGTTTAGCAAAGCTTTGATTTCAGCCAGGAACTCATGTAATGCCAATAAATAATTAATTATTATGGTATATAGAAATTCCTGTGAACCTATATGGGCAGTGACCTCCAGTGGATTCCAAAAATAAACAGCTCTGACTATCTCTTAAATCAACAACAACAGGAAAATGTCAACACTGCTAATCTGCATGACATGCAGAAATAAATAGTTATTGATTACTTTTACCAAAAACCTACAGGGCTATATCTTCTCAATTAAATATTGCTAATTCTCTATACAGACAAACACAGTTATTATTATTTTTCAGAGATGGTCATGAATCAATACTTATTTTGCAGATATTTGTTATTATAATCTATGTTTACTGTCATAGTCATCAAGCAACAGGTATATATCAGCCATATCTGAATGCACTTTCTAATAACAGTCAGTATATCTGATACGTAATGTATTTTATTTATAAACTGCTACTGTTGGAAGATTAAAAAGAAAAGGGGGGGTAGAAGAAAAAAAAGAAAAAGAAAAGAAAAATAAAAGAAAAAGAAAAAAGAAAAAGAAAGAAAAAGAAAAAGAAAAAGAAAAAGAAAAAGAAAAAGAAAAAGAAAAAGAAAAAGAAAAAGAAAAAGAAAAAGAAAAAGAAAAAGAAAAAGAAAAAGAAAAAGAAAAAGAGAAAAAGAAAGTCCAACAAACTTGTTTGTGATTTATTACTGGTTAGGGAGGAACAGTGCAAGTAGTCACTGGGAATGAGAACAGCTGCTTATTGTTCTGATGACAGACTGAGTAAAACCCACAGTAAAACATTGCACCCTCATATAAAGCAAGGAATACCTTGTTAAAGTTTAAACCCTGGTGCCACTAGCAATCACATGGAATTGTCTGAAAAAATATAGCCTATAACGCAGAGCAACATGTAATTGTGGTGGCCTTATTTTTGTTTGTACACTCCTCTTTTCTTAATTCTGAAGGGGATCACAATCCACTCATTCTATAGTTTTTGTGGCTGAGAAACCTAATACATTAGAGTACCCACTACATAACATACCTTTGGGGATTTCCACTTTAATCTGGTCTGTTGACTTCAAGGTATAAAGAGCCACATTTGCTGTTTTTTGAATAATGATTTTTAACTGTTGTTAAGTAGAGTCATTAGAAATTAGATCATCATTCTTCAGCTGCAGCCTCAGGGCAGATACTGCATTTCGGCCATCCCTAAGCTCTCTCACCCTCTGACCCAAATAAGGTCAGAACCGATAAAATAAGAAGAAGAAGAACTGATAAAATAAGAAGCCTCCAGCTACAGTCACTGACGCAGGAAGACTGTATCAATCCAAAGGATTTGAAAGAGGACATGGAAAAAATTCTGTTTAGAGATTAATATGGAGAAGGATAATTTTACTGAGAAAAGAAAGCAGATCACAATGATAGATTCTCTGTATTTGAAAAAAAAAAAAAGTTTCATGTCATTTTGCAAAGTTATTTATTTTCAGTACTCACTTTTGCTGTGTTTGCATCCAGGTTGAGGAAAAAATTATTTATAGATCCTTGGGTCAATATAGAGCTGGGTCAATAATACTGAAAATTTCATAAGAGCTTTTGTGGACCTGCAAGGCTGGAGGAAGTAGGGGTTCCCTTCTGAGTGCTACCTCATCCAATTCACAACAGCACATTTTTCATTCTAACAACTGGTGTAAAAGCACACAGACCCTACGTGCTTTGTGGATAATTCTTCTTACCTTATTTTTTGACTTCTTTCATGTACTTTTTTTTTTTTTTTTTTTTTTTTTTTTTTTTTTTTTTTCTATTTCTGTGGCTAAATTACAGCTTCTGTGAATACATATTAGTAAGGACAGAGTCTAGCCTCACCCATTCTAGGCAGCTTCAAATTTTCAAAGTTGGTATTAATATACCTAATAAAAGCAGATGTTATTTGTTAACAGAAGTTATCAAGCTGAATAAATACTCCTTATAGGTATTAGAGCTTAAAGACATCAGCACCTCTCCATTCTTATTACGTGGTTTGATTACATAACAGGGCTTTTGATCATTGTAACCTCAAGACATACAGAAATGATTGGCATTTTCTGGGTAACAACATTAATTGTTATGTTTATTATAGCTAATATGATTGCTATTCTATTTATTGTCGTTAGCATCACTTCCGATGGCACTGTTATTGGCTCTAATTGTCAGATAAATAGTCCAAAAAGTGCATGTGAAGGAAGGAAGGAAAACGGGAAACACAATCTTGTTCTGGATTGTACAGAATTCAAAGTTAGACCTTCAAAAAAGCTTTCGTTTAGTGTTTGTATGACAGACTCTCCTCAGAGCATGCCTCTGCAAAACACTCACCCTGAGTTTTCATAAAGCATGTGTCACTCCAACAGCATGGAAGAGAAAAAGAGCTTTCCTCGCTTTTCTAAACAGTTGAGGAAATGTTTGCCAGCTCCCTGAGAAAACAACAAAGTAACCTTTCTGCTTGGAATTTTGCTGCCGTGCTGTGTACCCACAACTGAAAATAGAGCCAGAATGGTTGTGATTAAACTAAATGTAGAGAGGGAAGCAAGATCTAGCTTGAGACATTGAGAACCTTCTACTGGGTGATGGAGACATCCACAATCTGAGATGTTCCAGCCTGCAGCAGCTGAAGACTGCACAGGAAGCCAGAGTGGAGAAATGTTGTGTGTTGCACAGAGCACACTCCAGTTTTCATCTCAACCCCGCTGCAAAACCGCCAGAGTTTTGCGATCTGTAATGTGGGCATACTCAGTCTAAAGAAGGACAGCACATCTGTGAATAAGAGGGGTTTAAACTAGGAGACCAGTGTTTACAGTTCATGGGTATTTCCATTACCTCTGAGTATAATGAAGTTTTAACAACAAAAGGTTAAGGTTCCCTGTAAGATGCTATGAATCTTCTTTTATTTTTTCCAAAATTTTGGTTTGCTCCAGAAAAGTATACTGTATAACTCTATAGGATATTCAGAATATTTTAAGATTAAATCTTTCAGCACTATTGTTAGCTAAGACAAGGAACAGTATTTCTGTCTCACATATATCACTTGAACTGTGTGTTACTAATTTGAAAAGTCAAAGCAAAAATGAACAAAAAAACCAAAACAAACTTAAGGGTTATCAGTTTATAGTGTTAAGTATAAGCCTCGGAAGAGGAAAGGTTGTATCTTAATTGATTATGTTTTTTAAAAGTGGCCATATGTAACTGATTATAGCAACACATCAGACTATATCCTGATTAAAAAATCCTTATCTGCTAGTAGTCTGTGTCAGAGATTTAGAACAGTAACAATTTCTTTCACAGCTGATCAAGCCATATTAGCTGGCTATGAAGAATTAAAAAATTAATTCAAGGAGGTAATAATTCTACATTCTTCAGATTGGAACTAATCAAAATTATAGAGTATGAGGAGGAAGCTCATAGTAAAAGCAACACCTTGCATTTAGCACAAAGTCAGACTTTGTCACTTCACCAAGTAGGTTGATAAAAGCTTTCTGATACACCCAAAAGAAAATAAATACTTTCTGAAAGTTGGAAGAGTGACAAAAGGAAAAGTAATTACAATATAGCAGTAAAGAAATCCTCAATGTTTGCACTCAAAAGAGCATTTCCAAAATATTTACCATCTGTAAACCTCTTCATTACAAGACAGATTACTACCGATCTCCACTATGCAACTCACCCAAGTTGGTTAGTCAACTCACCCAAGATTTAGAAGATGAAGAAACAGACCTTATGGCATCTGATTCTGTATGAGTTCACCTATATATTTAATCCTATATGATCGTATCTGTAAAATTGCCTGAGGCCACTGACCTTAAAAAAAACAAAACACTCCAAAGTTCTTGAGGAATGTTTCAAAATAGACTTCACTCTGCTCTTACATAGCATGAGAAGGCCATGACAAGAACCTTAAGCACTGTAATTTGGTGCCAAGAATAAATTAGACTTGTGACAATAATGACAAAAATTTAGAGATTCCCTGTGCAGCTTAGCTGAAAAAATTAGCTCAAGTACACTGTTATTATATTACCTCATTTGTTTTGCCCAGCTTTACCCTCGTGGATGTTCATTCTTTAACTTTTCCCTACCAGCTAACCTGGAGAAGCACAGAACTTAGTTCCTATGGAGAATGACCATCTCTATGGTGCATTTGTGGAGATATTACTGGGGTGTCACTGCTAAAAAGCTGAACAAAGTACCTCAGAGGAAAAAAATAACCCTGGTTTTCAACAATTCAAAAGCACTCAGTACTGAATGAATCAATTCTAAGAAATCAAACCCAGAATATTTGGCACCCTGAAGAGCAGCTCAACAGAGTTCTCACACCATGGAGAACCTTTCAACAGTAGCCTCAGTCCTGACTAAAACCTTTGGACAGTACCAGAACATGAGTGAAAGGGACACATTCCTCACTGAGGGGATATGCGCTATATATAGGAAACTTCATAAAAAGATGGGGAGTATGAAAAGTCTAACAAGAGCTGGAATTAATTAAAATCTGTGGGATACTGATTTTTTGGGGGTAACAGGGTGTTAACAGTAAGGGTACCTGATATCAAGGATCCGCACACTGATGGCTGAATAAAATGAAGATTAGTTTAACTGTAAACATCAGAAAAATCCCAAGTGCTAGAAAAGTCCCAAAACCAGACTCTTTGGGGAGTTGCCCTCTACATGTCCCTTGGGCTGAGGCTCAAGTAATCCCTGGTTGTCTTTATGTCATTTAGTCATAGAAATTAATATTTGTTATCTGCCTAAAGGCATATCTGACCTTCAGGTCATTTTCTGCTCAGATTATACAAACCCCTTATTTGAAATAAAACATCGGCACTCGCTTATCATAAAAGAGTGGGGGAAGGAAAATATTATTTGTAACAGTGAAGGAATGCTGAATATGGCTGCATTGTCATGCAGGAGGTGCTTTACCTTGACCGTGTCCTCTGCTATGGACAACGTGAGTGGGAGTCATTATCCCTCCAGCTTTCTGAATAATATGCACATGATAAAGCCCGTATCATATCCTCCATGTATGTGTTGAAAGTCTGATAGAGAATTCTGGGACTTGAAGGGAAAGAAGCTGCCTATGGGGTGAAGGTGAAGAAAAGTAGATTTCTTTTCTTTAGACTAGGAATGTTTTCAACATTTTACCACCTGCCACAGGAAGTCAAACTGAGAAGCATCATACTGTAGGATGATTACATTTTATCTGCTGTATTTGTACTCAGTTGTACACTATTTGTACACAGATAATGAAGCTTTCAGAGGTACCTTCAAGAAGGAGCCCAGGACTCAAAAGGGTCTACTCTGACCTTCTGGTCTCTCAGAGATCAGAGCCAAGAGCATCCATGAACACTTTGGCAAACACAGGGGAATACTTCTAAAAGGACAATACTTGCAAAATAGCATGTTTCTCAGAAACCTTACATAGTCTTAGCTTCCCTGGCTTGTGAAACAGCTCAGATATCCCTCAAGAGCACATAGAAATGTTAGCTATGCAAGTGCATGGACAGATTCTTCTGTGAATGGAGCTGGAGTGAAGGAGAAAAATGGAATAATTGAATTGCTTGTCTGTTAAGAGAGAAGGAATGACTATGAGGAGAAGATCAGGCTGGATAGCAATAGCTTTACATTTTCGAGAGAAGAACAAGAGCAGAACAAGCCATCTGGCCTCTGAGCTTCTGCTTGTTTCCCAGGGTACACAGAATTCAAGGAAAGGAGCACAGGAAAAATGAAGAGTCCACAAGATGGAGAAGTAAGAAAGAAAAGGCAGTAAATTTGTTCACAGTTCTGCAAAACTATCTTTCTCTTTAAATCAAATCCTTTTGAAATGTGAAAGAAGAAATCAGGAACAAGAAGGCATTTAAATTAAATTAAGCTGCCAAAACAGCATGAGATCCATAAAAAAAACTGCATGGGTGAGAAAACGCTGCAGCAAGAGACTGACAAAATTCCATGAAGAAAGGGAACTGGACTTTGTCACTTGATCCCACATATATGAGCTATCATGATTCTGTTTGTCATCTGGCAAAGTCAAGAGCCTCTATCTTTAGTTGTAATTTTTCTACCACTTCTAGCACTCCTGGCATCTAGCAGGAGTTATTTAAATCAGTATGGTATTTAACCACAAATGATAATCACAAAAACATTTTCATATTGATAGGCTTATCCATGTGGTATAGAAAGATGATGTGCTGGAAGTATAGATGTGTATAAAAGCTAACATTCAATAAAGTTATCTGAACTACATATGGATTATTAATAATTTCTGTGCCTCTATGAAAATGCAATTAAAAAAAAAAAATTAAATGGTCTCTGTTCAAGAAGGAATACAAAACTCGTAATGCTGGCAGGGAATAAACTGCCATAAGATAAACCAAACATATTTTCTAAGCCTAAGTGTTCCAGCTGATTGCAAGTCTTGCATTAAAGAGCTTTACATAGTACATTGGGTTTGCATGACAAGGTTTTGATAGCAGAGGGGCTACAGGGTGATTTCTACAAGACGCTGTTAGAAGACTCCCCCATGTTCAATAGAGCCAGTTCCAGCCAGCTCCAAGATGAAGCTGCTGCTGGACAAGGCTGAGCCCATCAGTGGTGGTAGTAGCACCTCTGTAATAGAATATTTAAGAAGGTGGGAAAGTTGCAGTATGACAGCAACTGCTGCTGAAGATCAGAGTGAGAATATGTGAGAGAAACAACTCTGCAGACACCGAGGTCAGTAAGTAGGAGGAGGAGGAGGAGGAGGAGGAGGAGATGCTCAGGCACCGGAGCAAGGTTCCCCTGCAGCCTGTGGTACAGATCCTGGTGAGAGGGCAGGCTGACCCCTGCAGCCCGTGGAACACATACCCAGCGGCAGCCCATGGAGAGCTCCACACCAGAGCAGGTGGATGCCTGATGAAGAGCCCATGTTGGAGAAGGCTTCTCGCAGGACCTGTGGAGAGAGGAGCCCACGCTGGAGCGGGTTTTCTGGCAGGACGTGTGACTCTGGGGGGGACCCACGCTGAAGCAGTTCGTTCCCGAAGGACAGCACCCCGGGGAAGGGACCCATGCCGGAACTGTTCATGAAGAGTTGTGAGAAGGATCCCCACTGCAGAAGTCTGTGGAGAACTGTCTCCTGTAGGAGGGATCCATGCTGGAGCAGGGGATGGGTGTGGGGAAGAAGCAGCAGCAGAGACATCATTTTATGAGTGGAACGCAACCCCCATCCCCTGTCCCCCTGTGGGTCTTGTGGGGAGGAGGTAGAGAAAATCAGGAGTGAAGCTGAGCCTGGGAACAAGGGAGGAGTGGGGGGAAGGTGTTTTTAAGATCTGGTTTTATTTCTCATTATCCTGCTCTGATTTGATTGATATTATTTTTTTTCAAAGTCAAGCCTGCTTTGCCCATGACGCAATTGCTGAGCGATCTGTCCCTGTCCTTATCTTGACCCATGAGCCCTCCATTATATTTTCTCTCCCCTGTCCAACTGTGCAGGAGATAGACCATCTTTGGTGGGCACCTGGTGTCCAGTCAGGGTCAAACCACCACCCATGGCAATACAATGCTAAATCAGACAGCTTACTATTTTTATTATTATAATGAATAAGCAAATCAGCTGCTAGACAGCAGCAGATAGATCAGACAGCTGAATAACAATGGCATTTTAAGGTTATATAAATAATTTATGTTCTATAGGACCTCAAATCACTTTACCAACTTAGGGATGCTTTTATTCATTACAGGAGTAAAAGTATGTGCAAGGTTTAATTCTTGCCGGGATGAGAGAGCACGTGGCTGTTGCCCCTCCCCCACCCGCGCCGGTCGGGCTGGAAGTTAAACACAGACCCCGGCTAAATAACAAGAAATTTAATACAACAGAGTGATAGAACAATCTGAATAACAACAGCATCAATGGTAACAACAATAAACAGCAATAACAGTGAACAAGACAAAAGATATACAGAGAAATACCGCTCAATGATCAAGGAGCAAACCCGCCGCGTGTTTGGCAAAAAACAACACCAGAAGAGAAAGGTAAAAAGGCTCCGCCCCTGGACCTGAGGTCAGCATGGTATGAATAACCCGGCTGGAGATCCCTTCCCCCTCTCTCTCTGCTGGGGAAAACTTTACTCCATCCTGGCTGAACCAGGACAAAGTACCTCTGAGGAAACCTTCACAATTAGCAGTGAAGAAGACAGAAGCATAATCAGTTTCTCTCTGTGTTTTGTAAATGTTGGCATGGTTAGTTCTGAGTAGCTTTTGTTGCACTGCTGTAAATATAGTAAACTCTTCTTAATCATGAAATACATAATGAGGAAAAACACTTAATTAGTTTATCTCCCTCAGAAATTATTTACCTAATGAGATGCAATTGCAGTTTATGCAGTAATGTTGCTTAATCAGAACACTATTAGCATATATTCCATGCCATGGTACATACTCAGTTATCACCAAGGATTTCTGTGGTGGTTAACCAGATGCTTAGATAGCTGCAAAATTTTAACTTTCTTTCAGTTGATACACAATTTGCCAAAACAGACACAGTTTATGCAAACAGAATGTGATTTCTCTTCTTGCATTTCTATTCAAGTATAATATTTTATGTCAGCTATCTCCTTAATTCTAAAATTGAGGACTTAAAAACTGAATGCTAGGAAGTATTTGAAGTTTCTTCCATTTGGGCAAACACTATAAATTCCTACAGGCAATTACAGCACTTACTCACACAGCCATACAAACTGCATATGCAGATGGAACATGGGTCCCAAGTCTTCACAGATGATTATTCTAAAAATCTCTTATAACCATAAAAGCTACTTAATTAGGTCTCCAGGATGTCTAATTAAATCTTCCAATTACCAAGATATAAATGTATGCCAAATGAACTGTAAGTCTGGGGTAAAAAAAAAAATTAAAAAAAAAAAGATCACAGGCATGTTGCTTTATCTTCTCTTTGCCTGCAGCTGCCTTGTGAAGACCTGAGACCTGAGTAGTACAACTGTTCACTTGTAGGACTGTGACATGAGACAAGGTGACAGGGTCACCAGTTTACCTGACAAGGGGGTAGAGGCAAACCGGGTAAGCACACTTCTGAAATAACAGGGTGCTCACTGCCAGATGGAGGTGAGATGTTTTCTAGTGAAATAGTAGTATTTTAGGCTATAAAGACAGTCTACCTCCAAAACACATTTTAATACACTTTTCTGCATTTAGAGCCAGAATCTTGCCCCATTTACAGTCATGCTATGTTTTTACTAGCAGAATAAACACTTCTAACAAACTGCACTGCAGGGACTGTTGAGATGAACCCAAACTCACCTGCTCCCTCTTCTACAGCACACAGTGAACTCAAAATAGTTTTCCAAAGGCAAAATAGAGCTGCCAGAGCTCAAATGATCCTCATCTGGCACTGGGATCCATATGGCTGTGTATACACTTTCAGCAGCCATTTGGCCCTCTCAAGGCCAAATCCTCATTCAAGCAGTTGTGACACTGGAGCTCACTAGGTGTACTGGGACAACAGTCCCCCAACCAGGCTGCCATGAGAATTATTAAGGTCCATATAGACCAATTCAGCTCACATCCTTGGGCAGTATGGACAGATAAATAACCTGGAAAATCATTGGCAGATGGAATACAACTTTACCAAGCTACATCTTTTGACAAAGAGCATCAAGGGCACCAGATGTCACGTTGCCCCACAGATCCCACACAGGGCTGTTTCACAACTGGAACAGGTGGTACATCTGTGAGCAAACAGAAACACATTTCAGAGCCATCCCTGCTGTTCCAGTGTCATAAAATCCTTTTGGTATTCAAAAGTAAGGATAATAGGTACATGTGATGTCATGGTCTAACCTTCTCTGTGCCTCAGACCACCCTATCCACTTGATGCTCAAAAGCATGAAGCTTGTATCTATGACACACCCTCCTCTCAATCTCAACTGGTGTCTGACTGCCTCCATCATCCAAAGTCCACTAACCAGTACTGACTGGGGAAGCAGGCAGCCACTCTCACATGTGGTGGCTTTCACAGTATCTTCTGGATGAAAGCAGGCAGAGAGGGAGGAAGGAAGGTGCAGGCTTGGCACTACGCTTTCATGGAGAATCTCTCTATATCCTTTTCACAATCACCTCCATGTCAGGAACAGGGCCAGCTGAATCCTTGCCTAATCTAATTTGTTACTGAAGCAAGAGTCACCCATTATTGCCCAGGGATATCCCCAAAGTGCTCACATAACAGTCAAGAGAGACCGCTACAACAAATATGTTGGTAGCAACAAGAAAAAGGTTCCCTTTATCCAGAAGATAATTTGGATAATGTTCTCTCCTGGATCAGGATGTGCTGAGTGCATGTGGTGATGGCTCCCTGTATTTAGCATGGGCCTATGTCTGAGGAGAGATCTCCCCAGACCTATATTGAAATATTTCAAAAGCCAGATCCCACATGACTTCAGCTCTGTGCAAATGAAGGCTGAGGACAGACTCATGATATTAAAAGCACCACTGTGCCCATTGGGGTTGCTGTGTGTTACCCAGGAAAATCAGTTGCCTGGACAGAGGCCCTCAGACCATTGCTGTGAACACCAAACTGTGTATTACATACTAAAACAGGAGGCAGTTTTTTCTGCCTGTTCTACATAATGGCAGGACTCTAAGGTATCCTCTTCTTTGCTCACAACCCCTGCAGATAAGAAAAAAAAAATTATTTTTGCCCTGCAAACTAACAGTTGGGGTTTTTTTTCCTGGCACAGGTAAGGTGTGTATCACTTTTACATGCGTTTTGCCTCTTTATGTGGTGCTCTACGGAGCAACCTGAACTGCCACACCATCAATCCCCAAGTGGTTTTGTCCTTACATTTCCAGTGCAGTGACCTAGGTGATCATCCCAGGGGCTGCTGAGTTCGGATGGCTCCCAAACAGGCACTTCTTCTGTTACTGATTTATTGTTAATTTCAGCTGATTTTCACCAATGTGATGTGGATAAACAGACGCTCCTTTATTTATTACCAGCCAGGTACACAGGGGAGTTGTCTCACCACCAACACACACCTAACTCAAGTAGCATGCTGATTATATAGGATACACTAATACATAATAAACAAGTTCTCATACATAAACATAATTCCCGTAATGCTTTTTCTTATTCCCACTCCTTTCTGGTTATGTGCACTTAGTCCTGACATGAGTCTGGGACGCTGCTTTTGCGACCACCACAGACTACTGACCTAAAATAAAGGCCCTCCAATGCCCTTGACTCAAAGACTTTGGCTCACATTACAACTTTAACATGCTTCAAGGGTCTCTTACAATGTAACTTTTAAAGCATCCTGGTCTACAGGGCAATAAATTGTCCTGAACAGTCTAACAATGGTACCTCATCATGAGTCTTGATCTTTGAATAGATATCTGATTAGTGATTATTACTGGCCTATACAGCCTTAGCCTGGGACTTCACAAAGGACTTTGTAGCAGCATAACTAGTTGTATGGTTATTTTAAGCTAAATACAGTGTTTCTATGACTACATGAAACGTTACACAACTATCTTTTATAAAACCGATATTTCTGTTAAATTCTATTTAATTGATTAGTCCTAATCAATCCTTATCAAAACCCTTACCAAAAATCATCAACCCAAATTAATAACAAACCAGTAAAAAATAGTAATAATTTGACTACCCCATGAAAAGGATATCAGAAATCTAAGGCTGAGAAGAATTTCAGAAGTGTTTCTATTTTTGGACTGGCAGCTTTCCAAGAGTGCCTGGAAGTATACTTGCTGGAGGAGAAGAACAGAAAAAGCAAAATGGGGAGAAAGAAAATAAGTGTATTATTATACAACACTCATACTTCCATCCCACAATGATGTCTGCTTGCTTATCAGCAGCAAGTTTGCAAAGCAAAGAAAGTACACTTTAAGGAAATCTTGCCCAAATAACACCTTGGATCTGATTTAAAGCTTCAACTCTCACAGACAAGGAAACTGATAGATAGTGGTGTTAAAGAGGAAAAGACACATACAATCATATGCAATTTACAGACGCTTGCAATCCACGATTGCAACAGGATAGAGTTCATTGAAGAAGAATTTACAATTATTTAATTACAAATCTCATAATATCATTTGCTTTATAAAGACCCTAGTAAGTATATCAGCAGTAACACGTTTTCTACCAATGGTTTTCCTGAAGAGAAAATAACATAATCCACCTGAAGCAGTCAGAAACATGGGAGGACTTTCTGCCAGGTGCAGCTGTTCCATTTTTTGGTTCCACAAGTGTAAACATAACCCTGAGCACAACACTGAGCTCCTTTGCCCTGAGATTTTCCATTCTTCTTGCAGAAATACGGATGCTTATATATGTCTAACAGAATTGCTGTAGTCTTCTTAGTATTTGACATACATCAATAAATCTCCTAATGTTAGGCAAGGTGCTAGAACAAAAGTATTAGATTGTAATTTTCTAGCAGTTCATTTAAAACTGTTTTATTATGAATGGAGGAAGATTCTGGTTTTAGGGACTAGTCCATGAAGTTTCATCCTTCAATGCTATCACTTGGATTTGGGTTTTAATAAACTTGAAACTATACAGAATTTTGCCTCATTTAAGTCTAAGACCTCACCTGGGAAGCCCAGTGTGAATCTGATGCACTCTGGAGTACTTCAGTGCTTAAGGCACCACAAAGGCACAGTGAAAGAAAACTGCAACATATTATGATCTTACTGCAATAGCATGAGAGACAGGCAGAAATAAAAAAGACAGGATTTCTGCACTTTTATGATGTCAATTACAGATTTCTCCTCATTAAGTAGAAGAACAGTTCTAGCTAGAAGCCTGCAAAACCAAAAGAATCTTGTGTCATGTTTGCATCGTACTGTGGAGAGAAGCATGTATGAAAACCACACTGGCTTCAGAAGAAAATACAGGATAGCTGCTGTAATAGAGTTTTTAACTCAAGCTGCAAGACTCATTAGCTTCAGCACACCTAAAGCAGCTGAATAGGAACAGGGTTTTACATTCAAGACATTATATGATTTAATGAACAAGGCACTACATCCAAACAATGCTGTGCTGCACTTTGTGATCTTTATGTATACTTGAGATCTTTATACTGTTACAGTATAAAACAAAGGCTTTTGCTGTTGCAGGAAAAAAAAATGGGCTTCACATAGTGCATTGGATGTTTTTATTATAAAATGTTGTGCTGAAAAGGATGCAGCCGCGTCTCACAAACAAAAAAGGTTTCCTCATTTTCCGGCTTCATTCAAGCTTTTCTCTTGTGGGTTCAGTAAAGAGACTGTTGAAAAGAAAAGACAAAGAAATCATTGTGGGAAATAAGACACTTTTAAAATGTAAAGTGAGCAGGAGGGGCAGTCAGTTACCTGCCACACTTGGGAAGTGTGAGCCACACTTGGGAAGTTTTCATCTGGGATCAAAGATAAAAGACAGTACTCAGACTGGCTTCTTTTACAAGCAGCACTGTGATCCACTCAGCATGTTTATTTTAAAAAAAAACAACAGCAACAAGGAGTCCAACTCCCAAATAGCAATGGAAGCGGCTATCAAGCTGAAGTATCAAGCAGAAGGAGTTATAATAAGAGTTCATGAATTTGGGAACTTTGTTTAGAGGTGCTTTAGCAAGTGAATGCTTTCTCAGAAGATGTAGGAAGGAACATTCTTCTGTGCCTTCTGTGTGCATCTGTGATAAATAGGACATCAATGTAGGCCTAACTTGTTCTCTACAGCTCTATGGCTTGCTGTCTTTAAAGTCTTAGGTGCTGTTTATCCCAAGAGGAATAAACGACAATGTATAGATATCTGCATATATGTAAGTTTGTACATACATGTATTTATGGATTTACGTATGTATGTGTGTGTGTGTGTGTATATATATATATATATATATATATATATATATATATATACTTAATATGTGAATGTAGTCCTGAATATAGAAAACTTCAGATGTCCTGTAGGCATGCATGTGGGTTGTAACTGTTCATAGGAACACAGTGTTGTTTAGCTGGTAGAATTTTTAAATTCAAGTCTGTGTATCTGTATTTATATAAAAAAAAAATACATGCAAATTTTAAAATATTCCAGCATCCTCTCTTTCTTTCATTACAAATGTGATTTGGAGTTAAAATCCTTTCACAGACAACAGAAATGGATTATCACACATGTGACTCTCCTCATAGTCTAGATTCAGCTTTTTGAGGCTGTAAGAAACTTCACAGTTGTAATTTTTTTTAAAAATCAAATGTGAAATTCCCATTTCTTGCACAACAGGAGAAAATTTCAAAAACCCCTATCACTTCTGGTTGCCAAAAAAATGCATGATGCAGTCCTGAAGAAGTAATGAACCTTAAATATGCAAAAAAATGTTGATTTCTGTTCTGACATTCTTCTGCAGAGTTAGAACTACAAATTTTGAGAAGACGGTTTTGTTCTGGCAGAAATCAGAAATGCAATATGGAACAACCTGAAGGCTTTTTAGAGGACATTTGGAGCCCTGTTCTTCAATGTACCTCTGTAGGAGCCAAAGTATCTGCTTTTAAGGTCACAGAATTGGAAAATGTTCCATTACTTCACATCGTTGTAGAACTGCCATAAGGAATCCGCCATTTCTCCTATAGGATAGGCAACGTATACAGGAAAGCACCAGGCAGTCTGTACGTTTCAGTGATTGACCAGAAAGCCATGATACAGTTTGTTTCAGGATTTATTCATATGATACCACCTACAGCTGAAAGACAGGAATTTGAACAAGATTTGGGTTTGAATCTAACCTTGCACAGAGCTGAGGCTCATCTCTGGGCAGTAGAGAGAGTGTTTTCAGTATCTCCATAGCCACTTTCATTGCTGCAGTGGTAAATTCTCAGCTCACTATCAAGAAGCCAGTAGCCTCCAGGGGAAGAACAGGTGATTTCAAGTAAAAAAATGTCAACCATTCAGTGCCTCAGGCAGTCAATATGCCTGCTACATATGCTTACAAACATCACAGATGAAGATACCATAAGAAATCTAGATGCGAATTATTTCTTTCCATGCACTGTGTATCTGATAGGACCCTAAATGAAATAACACAATTTGTAACATTACATTATTGGGGGTCATGGTGGACACCAAGTTGAACACAGGCCAGCACTGTGCCCTTGTGGCAAAGAAGGTGTCCTGGGCTGCATGAGGAGGGGTACCACCAGCAAGTCGAGGGAGGTGATCCTTAGTCTCTATTCAGCACTGGTGAGGCCACACTTGGAGTAGTGTGCCAAGTTCTGGGACCCCCAGTACAGGAGAGAGACAGACATACAGGAGAAAGTCCAATGAAGGGCCGCAGAGGTGATGAAGGAACTGGAACATCTCTCCTGTGAAAAAAGGCTGTGAGAGCTGGGACTGTTCAACCTGGAGAGGAAAAGGCATGGGGATTGAAATTTCATCACACTATACACACCGGAAGGGAGAGTGTTAAGAAGATGGAGCCACACTCTTTCCAGTGGTGCCCAGTGTCAAGACCAGAGGCAATGGGCACAAACCGAAACATGGGAGGCTCCTCCTGAACATCAGGAAACACTTTTTTACTGTGAGGGTGACTCAGCCTGGGAACAGGTTGCCCAGAGTGGTAGTGGAGTGTCCATCCTTGGAGATCTTCAAAAGCCTTCTGGACATGGTCTTGGGCCACTGGCTCTAGGTCTCCCTGCTGGAACAGGGGGGTTGGACCAGATGACCTCCAGAGGTCCCTTCCAACCTCAAATACATTATGGTTCTGTGATTCTGTATTTTGTTCTGGCAAAACAGCAGAAGTAATTAACCATATTAAAAGTTTCAGTTAAGGAAAAAAGGGGTAATTTTTAGGATTATTAAAAATAGCCCCAGAGTTATCAGAGTTATCCAGTACATTGACTAGAGGAAGTGTACATTTGCTGTAAAATTTTACCAGAAATTATGATCATATTGGTAAGAAGACCATAGAATGACTTTCAGGTTCTATTTCTCATATTATTTAAGAGAAAAAAAAACAACAACAACAACAACAAAAAAAAACCTAATACATGGCACAAAGCTGAGTAGAAAAGACTGCTTTCTCTGCACTATATATCATGCTATATGCTCTGTATCATCTTTCTGAGCGGTATTCGCAGCCCTCACATAGATAAGGTAATGCACTGTCTAATGATCTATCAAAACCACTTAGAACCCAAAACACAAAAATGGTTTCTGAAAAACAGAAAGATACAGGAGATGTACCTCTTCATCTGAAATTGGTGCATGGTACTGAACACTAGATCCCTTAATAGGATGACTACCTTAATATAGTTAATAGTCCCTAAGAGAACACCTGCAGGGCAAATTATTTCAGGTAATGGAATTATTAAGAATCTCAACACATGCAGAAGCAAAAATATCCATGAATCTTGCTTATTGAAATACATGTATGAATGGTCTGTGTCAACAATCTCAAGACAATGTAATCATCTACCAGCCTACAAGAGACAGAAATTTAACCAAAATATAAGAGAATGAAGGAAACTGGAACTTGTTATTTCCTTTCTAATAATTCAGTATTCTCAACTATCGTTTCTGCCTTCCTGGATGTACCATACTACCTTATACAAAGAAAATGATAAATGAACAAAATCAGACTCTGTATTTTTGATCTGTCCCTTAGGATAAGAACACAGGCTGCTTTGGACAATAGGATTATAATTCAATTGGAGTCTGCAAACACATTCTGTAATTCAAACACAACATCTAAATTAATGATTCCAGGAGGCTGAACTCAAGCTCTGGGTAGATAAGTCTGGATATCTCCAAAATAGCATCTGTTGGAATACTACAAGATGCCGAAGTTATAGCAGTGCCAGTAAGAATCTGCGAAAGAAAATCAGTATGAGAAAGGGGGAAAAGAGAATATAGAAACAAAACTCAAGTGATTTAAAAACAAACAAAAAAAAGAGATTTATAAAGTAATTGCCTCCCATTGCTAAGCAAACACGGAATTAGGGCCACTCTCACTGTGCATTATCTAATGACTAATTTTTTGCCTGAAAGGATGCTGATACTGGAAAGAAAATCAGGCTCTCTGAACCAAACACTTCAACTAGTTCTGCATTCTGTACTCACATTTGGTCAGGTAGAGGCAGGACTTGCAGCCCATAATCTTTATTTGCATTGGATACCAAAAGGTATCCTGCGTGACTTTCATAGCCATTCTCATACAGTGCATGGCATCTGTTCAGTATTAACCAAAGTAACGAAATGTAAACAAGGGTTTTGATTCTTCTGTTCAGGTCAGTGCTGGAGCCAAAACAGTTCACTGGCTGACTCCATGGCAACTAAGGATAGATCCTGGCATAAACCAGGCCAGTCAAATATAGAGATATGTCTACTTTCTGCCTGTTATGTGAGTTTTCAGAGGCAATGAAGTCCTCATCTCCACTTACAGAAAAGAGGAAACCCAGTGAAACCACAAATATTTGTGTGCATGCTTGTAAGTCTGACATGGCACAAAGGTAACCATATCTGGTAGTAAACAGGAGGGAAATCCAGAGGCTGAGAGCTCTGGGAGTGCATTCCTACATAGTCCAGACAGTCTGTAGTTACTGCAAGTGCTACAGGCTAGAGACACTTACTGGTATCTGCTAAGGGCTGAAAGGAACTGGCTTTGTGATGAGTATTTCAGAAACAGTGTATAATTGGAATATTTTTAAAGTAGTTTTGCACTGTGAACACAGGACTGGGTCTGTTCCATGCTCTGTGCTGAGTGCCATCAGCACACTTCCTAGAGGAAAAAGGGAGTCCTAAAGGCTGCCATGATGCCCCAAACAGGACAACTAAGGAAATTTCATAGGAAAAACTATCCTAGCAATATTACTAATGCAGACAAGTCACTAATGCAGGGAAGAATAAAGTGAACGTTCATAAATCTGTGAAAATTAATTTACTTCTTTATCATTATAGTGTCTGTCATAGCACATGTGGTATGGACCAGTCATGATCCAATCTGAAAAAATACTACACAGTTTTCACCTTGCAGAAACTCAATACTACTTGGACCAGGGGTTCCTCCCTTAACACCACAAGGCTTTCAGCTGGGAAATATTTAAAAGTCCAAATCCTCAGAAACACACCCCAAACAGCCACTGCTATTAGCAGGATGTTGATACAGGAAATAATTTTCCATGTCCTGCAGAATATCTGATTCTAGTAAGTGTCCGGTAGCATTTGTTTTCAGTAAAGATTTTAATGACCAAGTCATGTCTCTGTTAAAAGATTTCAGACTTGAGCATTTCACAATCTTTAGCAGAAGGGATACAATAAAACTTAACATTTTATATATATAATGAAGAGGCATTCACAGAGAGGAAGGAAATGAGAACTCTGCTATTAAGTAGCCCCATGTTTCTGAAAGGAAATTAAATGGCTAAATTTACTGCAGAAGCTTAAGAGACATAGCATTTACTATTCCTCAGCAGCCATGATAAAATTTGGTGACAAATTTTCATTGTGCTCATACATCCACAGTCGTCTGGCTTTACCATTTCCAAGTCTCAATGTTCTAATATATGCACAGGCAATCCCATTAACCTCAATGGGATGAGAACCCATATCAGACTAACTAGAGGTGGAGACCTCTAAAACACAGAGGTATGGGGTCTGAACAGAAAAACATGCTGAATTCTTGAATGAATCAAGCGTGCTGAGCTCTAAACCAACAAACTGCACTTCAGGAAGGAAGCAGCCCCTTTCAGTCTGTGCCTGTGCTACCATAGCAGCAGATGCTAAATGACTACTATGCAAAGAACTCACTTATTTTGTGAGCTTCTCACAGTGCCTTTAGAAGGATGTGAACTGACAGCTCTCAGGTGTGCAATCTCTGTGCACTGTCCTGGCTTCCATTTCAGTCATTCACATGTGTACCCTTAAAATGCATTGTGTTCCATATGTTAGGCAATGGCCACGTATGTTTACCAGATTCCTTCTATGAACTATGAGCTCTCCTCCTTCTCCTGAAGGAATCATGTCATTAGCATGCCACTGACTGAAATTTCTTACTGCTGATTTGAGCACAGTGGAATGTCAGTATTTGGGTGGTCCCTTTGCCACCGCAGAGTCCTTGTAATGCCATGTTGTCAACTCTGTGTCAGATTTCTTACCTGTGATGAAAAAAACGATTTGCTCCACAGACACAGACAACACAGAAGTCATATGAAAGGGATGCTGCTGGGAACAATTTTGCTCAAAATTGAGGTCCTATAAAATACTTCTTCCTAATACGTAAATCTCCTAAGCATATTTCCAAGATGGTTTTCCTGCTGGTTTTAGAAGTGTCTTTTGTCCACTTACAAGTGACAGCACAAATATTAATGTTCTGCAGCAAAGACAAATCCAGTACTGTTACATTTCACTCATAGTGGGGGACTTAAAAAACACCCAAACTCTAGTACTGGAAACAATCTATTGACCAGACTCCTCTTACTGCCCACATCAAGAGATGGCATCCTTTTTCCCAGTGTAGATATTACCCTTTATGATGGCAGGAAGGATAGTTACATCCTCTAACATCACCAAACTGCATGAGCAATGATGGAACCAAAATACTAGCATTCCTGATTATGTGCTAGGTGCATGCTGTTGTGGATGGGGTCATGCACTTAATTAATAAGAGAGAAGCAACAATATACTTTATTGATATAACAAAGTTCAATAATAAATGTGTTGGTGGTTTAAAAAGGGTTGATAGCAAAGTATACTTGATTATCTACTGCATGGAGGACAGGGTCAGACAAAACTGTTAGGAGGACGATCCTGTTGAGTCATGAGGTTCAGAAAGGACTCCCTTGCTTTCTAAGCTCCTTCTCAGAGGGGAGTTTAGGTGCGGCTGGACCCAGACTTGGTCAACAATTTATGTCTAGAGGCTTATATATGTGAAATCAATCCTTTCTATCACTTAGCTAAGATTTCAGACTTTCAGTGCTCTTATTCCCAATTCACTTACCAAGTATTTGACTCTCTCAACCTTGAGGAGTAACCTTGGGAAGCACCCTTACTCAAGGGGAGATCCTGGTGTGCAGCCCATGAGAGCTCAATGGGCCCTGGGCTGTCCACTATTTATAGAGTGAGATGTCTGACTTATATTTGCAAAGCAACCATATTACACTTAGTGCATGCTTAACGAGCCCTCATCTGTTGAGCAAGATTTATGACCCTTAGCTGTTGTGTTATCATCTGTCACCCCAGAGTCCAACTTAAGCCAGTTGCAGCCATCTTGACCACCACTGGTGGCTTTTGTTTAAGCAGAAATGCAGGATGGGGAGCACAGCACTACATTGTCATTAGCTATGGAAAACCACACACGTCCCTGTTTCATAGTGAGATATGCAGCTAGTCCATGTAGCATGGTCAGCCAAGCACCCCACACAGAATTTTCATCAGGCTGCTCTCAAAGTGGCTGAGCTGTTTTAATACCTTGTGGTGACTTGGCAGACTGCAGATTGCAAGGACACCAGTGGAAATGTGCAGATCAAGGAAACTTAACACTTGTAGAAGAGGACCAAGCTAGGGAACTTGTCAAAACCTGGACACACACAAGCCTGTGAGTGCTGAAGGAACTGGACAATGTTATTGTGAGACTCTCTCAATCATCTTTGAAGTATCATGGCAATTAGGGGTGAAAAGGGTGTTCCTAAGGACTGAAAGAAAGCTAATGGTGCTCCCATCTACAAGAAGAAGCAGCAACGGGATCCGGTAACTACATGCTTGTCAGCCTCACCTTTACTTCTGGGAAGATGATGGACAAAATAACCCAAACATATAAAGGACAAGAAGATTATTGGGAGTAGTCAGATTTATGAAGGGGAAATAATTCCTGAACAACCTGATAGCCTTCTAGGATTAGATGAGTGGCTTGGTGCATGACAGGAGAGCAGGGGAGGTTGTTTTATCTTAACTTTAGCAGGACTTTCCATGCTATGTCCCATCACACCCTCCTAGACAAACTGACAAAGCACAGACTAGATAAGTGGACAGTGAGGTGACTTGAAAACTGCATAACTGCTAGGCTCAGAGGGCTGTGATCAGTGTCACAAAGTACAGCTGAAGGCCAGTTGTCAGTGGTATACTCCAGGTATTGATACTAGGACCAACATTGTTTAAACTTTTCATTAAAACGATGGGACTGAATGCACTCTCAGCAAGACTGCAGGTGATAGAAAACTGGGAGGAATAGTTAATATATCAACATCAGATGTTTGCTGCCATTCACAGGGACTTTACAAACTGGAGAAGTGGGCAAACAAAAACCTCATGAAGTTCAACAAATGGAAATTCAGAGTCCTGCCCCTCAGCTGAATAACTGCAGGCACCAGTGTATGCTGGGGGCTGGCCAGCTAGAAAGCAGCTCTGCAGAGAAAGATCTCAGGGTCCTAGCACAGAGTTGAACATGAGGCAGCAATGAACTCTTATGGCATAGAAGGGAAGCAGCTTCTTGGACTGTACTAAGAAAAGCTTTGCCACCAGGTCAAGCAAGTGATCCCTCCTCTCTTCTCAGAACTGGTGAGACACATCTGTAGTGCTGGGTCCAGTTATGGACTCTCCACTACAAGAGAGACATGGAAATACTGGAGTGAGTCCTACGCAGGGCCACAAAATTGTTGAACAGTGACTCACCTTTGTTAGAAGGTGAGGCTGAGGAAGCTAGGTCTTCTTTAGCTTGGAGAAGAGAAAGGTCAGGAGGATCTTATACATTTGTAAAAATACTTGACAGGAGGGTGTAAGGATGATAAAGCCAAACACTTCTCAGAAGTGCCCAGTGACAAGACAAGAAGCACCGAGAACAATCTGAAATACAGGAAATTCCACATAAATCTAAGAAAAATACTCTCTTTATGGTAAAGGTGATGAAACACAGTCACAGGTTGCCCAGAGAGGGTGTGGAGTCTCCATCCTTGGAGATACTCAAAAGTCAACTGGACATAACCTGGGCAACCTCCTTCAGTTGACCCTTTCCTTGTGCTGGAGGGTTGTAGTAGACCATCTCCAACCTAAATGACTCTGCATTTCTATTCCATGCTTCTTACACCTAAGCAGGATAAGATTCACAGCAGTCCCAAAGAGGGTGACAGGAAAAGGGTTTGGGAGCTGGGGAAAAAGGAAGTGATAATAAGTCTGATAATCCTTCACAAAAAAAAAAAAAAAAAAAAAGCATGTTAGGTTAGAGGCCCAGTAGCACCAAAGGTTCTGCTAGACCAGAATTTCTCCATCTTTTTCTAAGCCCAGTCTAAAGTGACAGGGTAAATAAAGATGAAAATATACAGTTTTTGTATCCACTTGAACAGTTCAAAGTTATTTTCAAATGTGAATAAATACCTTTCAAATGTGAATAAACAGCACATGAGATCCTGATTTCTCCTTCCTTGACCATTACAAAGTCACTTTTATCATTCACAATGCGTATGAAAGCGGATCCAAAAGGCTGCTCAATCCAAGCAGTACTTTTTATACATACTTTTCTCTGAAAGTTAAGCCCTTTCCCTTTCAAAAGATTCCCTTACAGGAATAATGTAAGAATATGGAAGATGACAACTAGTCTCAAGACTTACACAAATTCAAGCGTGTTGTTCATCCAAAATCTGCAAGTCCAGGATTATGGTCAGCTTTTACTTACTAGTAATATGATTCTATATGAGACTTTCCCATTAGTTCTATGCATAATTCAGTACAGGGCTAAAAAAATATGGAAGGACAAAACTGAAAAGAGTATTTGGTAAGGACTGGTGCACAGTATAGAAGAGAGGGGATGCACTTCTTTATCTCTGAACTGCTCTGAAAGCATGAAGGGAGAGTTGTGGATCCTCCAGCTGAGATGAAATACTGAAAAGCTCAGAAAACCACCTCTTAGCAGTGCTAGGTAAGATGCAGAGATGTTTCTAATGTCATGCAAATTTCAGGAGTAAAAGGCAGTTCATGCAGATATGAGACAGGCAAAAAAACCTCAAAGGAAGCAGATTTTTCAAGAAGGCAACAGGCAGATCTTACTTTATTTTCTCTCTATTTTTCTGTTTCTGAATGAGAGCATATTTTTTATATGATAAGATTTTATAATTCTTTCATGAATTATAAGTGATATTAATTTCAAGTCATGCTGTAAATTTAATTTTCTTAAGTGCCACCATAGTTTAAGGGTATCTTCACTGGCTTAACTTTATGCACAGAAGAAATGCTATTTTACATGTGCATAAAATTACTCAGTATGTGAACATTCACAGGATAGTGCCTAAGCTGGTAGGAGGCTTCTTATAACAAACTTGACTTTGATATCTCTCTGCAGTTCTAACATGAGGTTTGTTACAGAACAAACTATTAGATTTAGAAACCATAATTAAAATATTTATCTGAAACAATCTATAATTTATAAAACAAAAATGAAATACGGTTTAGTAGTTAACTTTAACATATGAAACATCAGCAGTTAAGCTGGTTTGAAAAATAGTAAAGGATGAAACTTTTCTGTTGTTATGATGAACTTGAAAATACATACATACATACACACACACACAATTATTTACTGAATAAAGCTTATGGAGACAGAGCAAATACAAGAAACATATTTTGGAAATATAAAGTATTCAAGGTACAACCAGCATCACAGTACAACACAGTTATTCACAATAGAAGAGATCTTTGCACAAACTCAGCTCAAATACCAAACCCAATATCCATCTCTACAGTACTTCTAACACATTTCTGTATCCCATCATGAAGTCATAATTCCTTTTTGGTATGAACTTTAAATGTCTACTTAATACACCAGAAGAGTGTTCTGCAAAACCTACCTCTCACACCTGACATTTGGGCTACAGTTCAAATGCAAACATCTTGCCACTTCTCCTGTCTGTATGTAAGCAAGGAATGATTTAACCTTCTCTCACATTCATTGCTTTCCTAAGTCTATCTCACACCAACTATTACATTACACACAAAAATCTTCTTATACGTATTCATAATACACCAAATAATAAACAGAATTCAGAATACCTGTTCATGCAATAGCTGAGCCATACCAGAGACTTATAGCTACCTCCCTCCCTATAAGTGCCTAGGAGCTTCCCTTCACTTAGAGATAACAACTGCAAATCCCAAAGTGCTATCAGCAGTTTTATCTGTAGTCCAGAAAAAATTGGGAAAAATACCTTTACATAATAAAATTTAAGATTATACAGAATGTGTCGCATTTGAAGACCTGTCAAATTCTGTGCATTTTGGTGCCTATTCTATAAAACAAAATGATCTGCTATTGGTGTATGTATTTCTTAAGCATATGTTATAGCTTTATGCATATGCAAAAATCTACACTTAAAAAAAAAATAAATAAAAAGGAAGATATTTGGCAAGTAATGCTGTGAGCTACATGCTGTTACGCTCTGTCCTTAGGTAGCCTATTGTGGGTGAGAGCAGAATCCACATCAAAGAACATTTAGGGCAGACCTTGTAAAAAAGTCCACTTGCAAAGGAGCCAGCCTAAGGGGCACGGTTTGGATCCCTTCCAGTAACTGCTACACGTTTATTAATACGACCTGCAAGGAGGAAGTACTACCTGCACTTAGCTGCGTTTCTTCATGAAGTGGGCACTTAAGAAGGTTGTGTATGTCATGTCAGAACAATTACTTGAAAAGCCATGAAAAAGATGTTTTGTGGCCAAACACTGTCAGGGCTTAAAAAAAAATACTAACCAGTTCTGCTTTTGTATCTCGGCATGAGCTGCTAGGCTTATAGTCTACACTGGAATATTGAGGCATTAAGGTGTGGAACGTATATGCAGAATCCATCTGGCTGTCTGAAACATTCCACAAAATATGACAGCTCTTCTGGAC
>NW_020799143.1:7744637-7770423 GCF_003259725.1 Athene cunicularia
GGGGGAGGCCCCGGGGCGCCGCCGCCAGCTCCCAACGCTGAGCACAGAGACCTACACGGTCGGTTTTCTAGATAGAGTACTGTGCCGGCGTGAATGCCGTTTATTTTCTTAAAAGTGCTATAGCCAATTTTGATGGGGCCAATCGATATCCCTGAGCCATCGCCTCCAGCACAGCTGTTGTAATCTGAGATTTTGCAGCCCGTTCTTATTAATGCTTTTCTCTAAATCTTGAATAACAGAAAAATGCCGTTTTTCCCAACGTGGCTGATGTCCCGGCTCATAGCTTACAGAAGCAACATTCTTTCTCGCCATGGCCATATCCCCTTGCGCCAAGGTTTTTCGCCTCACTTTTACCCACGGATCATCCCCAGCGAAGGGAGGACACAGGTCAGATTCTTTTTCAGGATTTACAACGTCAGGGTCTAAAAGATTATCACAGTCAAAAGACCAAGCATATAAATGTTTTTATCGGACTTATTCTCCGCTTTTCTTAAAAGCAAAAAGTTTTAGGGCTACCTCTTGTTCCATGTTCCTGTCCGGGCAGACTTCTTCTGTTCCTTAATTTCCTTTCCTGTATCATAGCTTGATGACCTTCAGTAACATCCGATCAGTAGCTAACGACCAGTGCTCGCTTTTCCTAGGTTTCCCCAAATTCAGCCTTAATTTTTGTAATTCCTTATGGCCTTTCCTGTTTAAACTGCTACAGCCTGTTCCTCTGTAGCCTCCTCGGTTCACAATATCTCCTGAAGCAATATTTTGGATCTGCTGCTCCAATGTCAGACTTACAAATCCGGTGCTTAGGAGATGGCACACGTCTGCTGTCCCCAGCAGTGACCTTATCGCCTTCCTGCTCCAAAATTCGTTCTGCCTCTTCCTGGGTTCCGTTCGGTGGAAAAGCAGAGTTCGGGTAACGCTGTTCGGTGTGCCACTTGCGGAGGACGGAGGAAGCAAGCAGCCAATTCAATGTGAATGATAGAGCAAGCTTCAACTTTATTGAAAGAAATCACACCTTATGTAAGCGCTCTACAATAATCATGCATACTACTCATAAATCTATTGGATACATGTAAAAGGCTACATTATAATATCCCAGCCCCTTGTGGCATTTCAGGTATGTCACAACATCTTCCCTCTTCTGGCCTGCCTTTCTTCCCAAGATTGTTTTTTTACCATCACACTCAAGGCCATTGTGTACCTCAGTTTCTCTCTTTGTTAACATAACAGTCCTTTGTTAGCATAACTGTACCCTGGGTTTTTTCCTTTGTTTACCTCAGATGGCTGCAATCAGCTCCTGCAGAGACCCATGGCCTTGCTCTGCAAGCTGTTCTCCAACAGGAGTGGCCCCAAAACCCATCCCTGGGGGACACCACTCGTGACTGGCCGCCAACTGGATTTAACTCCATTCACCACAACTCTCTGGGCCCGGCCATCCAGACAGTTTTTTACCCAGCAAAGCGTGTGCCCATCAAAGCCACGAGCAGCCACTTTCACCAGGAGAATGCTGTGGGAAACGGTGTCAAAGTCCTTGCTAAAGTCAAGTTAAACAACATCCACAGCCTTTTCCCTCATCCAATAAGCAGGTCACCCTGTTGTAGAAGGAGATCAGGTTTGTCAAGCATGACCTGCCTTTCATAAACCCATGCTGACTGGGCCTGAGCATCTGGTTGTCCCACATGTGCTGTGTGATGGTACTCAGGATGAGCTGCTCCATCAGCTTCCCAGGCACCAAAGTCAAGCTGAGAGGTAATTACCATTAACTCCTTCTCTAGGCATTTGGCAGATAGAAAGTAAAAAAGAGAGAGTGATAAAATCTGTCCTCCACAGACTAACAGAAAATGTCCCACTGAAGTTAGCAATGCTGATATCCCTCTTCCAGTTAATAGTGATGCATGCTGGAGCCCCATTCATCAAAACCAGGAAACTTGACCACACAGAAGTTTTGCTATAGTAACAGTAGTGTGAAGAAGAAATTTTAACTTCATGAAGATGCTGCAGAAATATTATCCCATTTAACTTTTGTCACAGTTCAAAAGGCTTAACTCTCTTTCTGAATGTTTAGTGCTATGCTGTGCAGGATCTTCTTGAAATGGTGATGCTGCTTCAGCCATCATCCAAAAAAGCCAACATCCTTTTTCAATCATAGAATCACAAAATACCAGGTTGTCAGAGTCTTCAAGGATCATCTGGTCCAACCTTTCCTGGTAAAAGCACGGTCTAGACAAGATGGTTCAGTACCCTGCCGTGTTGGGGAATCCACCACTTCCCTGGGGAGATTATTCAAATGGCTGATTGTTCTCATTGTGAAGAAGTTTCCTTGTGTCAAATCGGAATCTCCCCAGGAGTAACTTGTAACTTTTCCATGTGACTCCTTGTAAAAAGGAAGACGCTCTCTTGCTTTTGCAAGCTCACAGCTGCCATGTACAGGAGCATATCCTCCCTCCCTCTGTTTTTTGGGACCTCTACTACATCAGACTGACTTTCTTTGTGCTCTCTCAGAGGGCAAGGTTCTTTCTCTATCCTTTGCAGCCTTTCCTTCCTGTAGTTGCCTGCAACTTTTTCAATACTGGTTTGAAAATCATGCTTTCTGGACTTCCTAAAGTCCTTTTTTAGTAAAAAAAATCACTTACTCTGAGCTTACAGGAAGCAGATACTGATTTGTAGCTCTTTTCAGCCATAAAGTACATTTCCTTTTATTCCTTCAGGGTTTTGCATTGAAGAGAGATCTCTGATACAACTCTGTTTTCTAAGTCAGTCAGAAACAACACATGCTGGCCTGATCTACTACTTCACTGCAAAACTGCAATTTATTCTCACTTACATATCATCATGATCTCAGGTCACTGCTGTATCATTACAAGCATAAGTTTAAGAAGCTTCAGTACAAAAGTGCCAGCAGCACCTCTATCACCTTGTCAGGTAGCCACCAAGAGGGTCCCAGAGATGGTTTTCATGACAAATCTTGAAAAAAACCCAGCATTTTACAGTCATTTCAGAGAAAGTCTTGAGTGGTATTTCCAGCATGTCACTGAATTTCTAGTCACAAAAGTAATATAACTGCCTTGAAAAATGCACCATTACCATCTGCAGTCAGAACTTCCTCCCTTTCTTGAGCCAATATTATTTCAAAAACCCAAACCCCTACTTACTCTCAGCTGAATTTCCCTAGTTCACACTGCTAATGACCTTTAACATCTGCTTTGGAAGTGTGTGAAGATAACCCATATGAAACCAACCTTAGCAGAAAATTTAAAGGAAAAGAAAAGTAGTCTAGATAGGAGACAGTGAGGAGGTTATTATGCTGCAAGTTCATCTCCAGCTCAGGAGGCTTACTCACTTCAAAGTCATACATCTCACCTGAAAGATGTAACTGCCGCACAGCTCCTGTTAAGTACATGTTTAAAGGTATTAGGAGGAGGGGTTTATCATGTTTGGTTTATCAGCCTTTCCCTGATAAGACCACACTTACAGAAATGAGCATCACACTCTGTTCCCAGCTCTGGGATAGATGTGATCAATAAGCACAGGGATGCTTTGCAAAGGAAGGAAGGGTAGGGTGTGAAAGGGAAATGGAAACAGATAGGTCCTACCTTAGTTTGGTAAGATAGTGAGCATCATAAGAGAGTGGGGAAGCTGTTGGGAATATTGGGTTGGGAATTTGGTATGAGAAAACTGGGTCACTAATGTTTGTTTCTGACAAATATTTGGTTCTCGTCACAGATTCTCAACTTTTGCAATATACAAAATCAATGTAGCCTTGGTTTTCCCTATGATTACATATTGAATTTCAGCTGCATTTTGCTTTAAAATTCTATGGTGAGTGAGTAGTTACAAAGGAAGCATATAGATGGAAGAAAATCTCTTTCACGAGCCAGTCAACAGAGTATCTCAAAAGTCAAGTTACAGAAAATGTGAGTTTTCAGACAGTGCTACAAAGCCTCTTTCCTTGGTTTTTAATTTCAAGATTACATGGAAGTATGATTCTATTTGCCATTTAATTCAATTTTAGATAGTTTGATGAGAAAAAAAAAAAAAGAAACTAAATATAGTGATTTGGTACATCATTCTGTATAACTACATAAGGTACATAATCTTTCCCATTTCAGCACTTAAAAAGTAAGTCTCTCTGGTTGTTTTGGTCAGCTTTTTAAAGATGAAACTACACAAACTGAAAAACCAGAAGAGACAATAATATTCCAGTGAGGTTTTCAAATGACAGAGTGATTGTAACATGCAAGTTGGATGTGACAGTTTTTTCTGACCAGGAATTCCCATACAAATGGGGATTCTCATAATGTCTTTCACTGAAAGAATTCTGTTCTTGGGCATATAGCTGAAGGATGGGTTGTTGAGGCTTCTTTATTTAATAACAAAGTGTCATACACTTGAAGATATTGTCTGTTAAATACACAGGAAAAAAATTAATATGAGGACAAAGACAGGTTTCCTTTTTCTACCCAATATAAATAGGTGAAACTATCGTTATAAATAAAAATATTCTTCTCCTTGACAATGCATGAGGTGAATAGGATGATACATTTGTGGTTTTCTTTTGCAAACTTTTGTCATAATGTACAAAATATGATCATCAAGAGACAGAATGAACTTAACCTTCTAAGAAGGCAAAATGGCAAAAGCTGACTCATGCAGTTAGAGATGGCTCTTTGTGTTTACAGCGGAAAACCTGGTGGATAACGTTTAGCCCCTGTATTTTCTGAGCCACTGCAGCAATAATCAGTAAGTACTAAATTCCAAAAACATCATCAATTGGACTGTGAAGGTGAAACTTACCATATAGTGTGTCTACTGTCACATCAAGACAAAGAAACCAGTATGATTCATAATTACTTTTATAATACAAATCGGGAATAATCATAAAAATGTATTCTCTACACCAATAGGAGGCTTTCTGATTGGAACAAATAGACTTGTCTCCTTCTGCTCCACTCAGAGATTAGTATTCTTCTGAATAATTTTAATTTTTATTTTTATTAATATTTCGTGGAACAGTTCTGCTTGTCAAAATTATGCTTTTATGGCTGATATTTTCATCCAGCTTAAAGGGCTGAGTTATTTCAGTGTTCAAGAACGATTTTTTAATGTTCCTAGTAAAACGCATATTAAGAAAGAAAAGTTTTAGTTAATAAATAAAGGTTTAGTGCTGTTCAAAAACTGAATTACACATTAATTCGAATAGGGTGCTCAATCAGGTAAATTATCAGCCAAGAGCTGTCAATAGTGTTGATGATGTAATGGAAATTTTCCACATCAGAGTGATGGAAATGAAGCAATTATTGGCTCTGCTGGAGAGCTGAATGTACACTAATTTTGGAATGAACTTGATATGCGACAGCACAAAATATCTCTGAAAGGCTGTCTTCTGTTTCTTACTAGATGCAAAGCAGAGCAAAAGCCTTAAAGTTGACCAAGACAACATAGATATTACATTTATCTGCCACCTATTAATCTTTCATTTATTCTCTTAAATTAAGGGGGTTTTCACCATTTTCCAAAATGTTTACACTGCAATTAAATTTCAATTATTTTTAGTTTATATACTACTCCTAAAATTCATGAGTTTTGGCAGCAATGAGTACTTCTACAGCATGACAGAGGATACAAGTCTCTCTATTTTACTGTACCTTTCCCAAAATATCCTGTTATGGACTATAAAAACCTGCCATTTTAATGACCCAAGACTGGCAATACAGAAAAGACTATCACCTTTGAGAGCATGTATACTTCAGTGGACCATGCCTTTACTTAAAAGAAAACAAAACCAGAAACTGTTTCCAATATCAAAAACATCAGCTTTTTCATAACTCCATTGCTAAACTTGTTCAAATTATTTATGTATATATGTATATATGTAAATGTATAAATGTATTTATACAATGTATATATACAGACATGTCTCTATGCAATGTATACATGACATGTAATTATACAATTTATATATACAGACGTAACTATACAATGTATATCAAAGACATGCTTTAATAAAATGTATACAGAAATGTATTTCTACAGTGTATATAAACAGACATGTACCTATGCAATGTATATATAAATATATGTATTTATATAATATATATATACACAGACGTACCTACACAGTGTATATATACAGATATGTATGTATGCAATATATATACATACATATAAATATACAATGGATACAGAGACGTATCTATGCAATTTATATATAAATATGTACTTATACGATGTATATATACAGACATGTACATTAATAGGTATACAGACACGTACTTATGCAATGTATATATACGGATATGTATTTATGCAATGGACATACAGAGTCATGTACCTATACAATGCATATGTACAGACATGTACTTATACAATATATACATACAGACATGTACCTATGCAATATATTTATACACACATGCACCTATGCAAAGTATATATACAGACATGTACCTATAAAATGTATATATAAACACATGTACTTATACTATGAATATATACAGACACATACCTATGCAATGTATATATAGACATGTACTTATACAATGTAAATATACAGACACGTACCTGTGAAATGTATATATACAGACATGTATCTATGCAATGTAAATATAGAGTCATGTACTTATACAATGTCTATATATACTGACATGTACTTATATAATGTATATATACAGAAATGTACTTATCAAATATATGTATACAGATATATACTTATACAATGTATACTCAGAAATGTTCCCAAGCAATGTATGTATACAGACATATACCTATACAATGTATATATACACAAATATGTATCTATGCAATATATATATACAGATATGTATCTATACAGAGTATATATACAGTCGTGTACTTATACAGTGTATATATACAGACATGTTATCTATGCAATATATATACAAACGTACCGATAAAATGTACATATACAGAAGTATGTATGGAATGTATATATAGAGAAATGTACCTATACATTGTATATATACATGCATGTATCTATGCAATCTATATATAGATATGTACCTATAAATTGTATATATACAGACATATGTATGAAACGTATATATACAGACATGTATCTATGCAATATATATATAAAGATGTATCTATGCAAAATATATAGACTTGTACTTATACAATGTATATATACATATGTATCTATACAGCATATATACACAGATATGTCTCTATGCAATGTACATATAAAGACATGTACTTATACAATGTATATATACAGACATGTACCTATGCAATGTATATATGCAGGCATGTACCTCTACAAGGTATATAAACAGATATGTGCTTATATAGAAATGTACCTATACAGTGTATATACAGTCATGTATTTATACAATGTATATACACAGATGTGTATCTATGCAATGTATATAAACAGACATGTACGTATACAATATTTATATACAGACATGTACCTATAGAATGTATATATACAGACATGTATGTATGCAATGTATATAAACAAACTTGTACTTATTAAATATATATGTGCAGTCATGTACCTGTACATAAACAGACTTGTATCTGTATATAAACAGACTTGTACTTATAAAATATATATATTCAGAAACATATATTTATATATACATACATGTACCCATACAATATATACAGAGACATGTATGTATGCAATGTATATATAGACATGTACTTATACATTGTATTCACACAGACATATGCATATATAATGTATATATACAGACATGTACTGATTCATTGTATATATACAGACATCTACATATACAATATAGAGACATGTTCCTATACAATGTATATATAGACACGTACTTATACATCGCTTATATACAGACATGTATAAATGAAATATATATATATATATGTACTTATACAATGAATTTATAGACATGTATCTATGCAATGTATGTATACCGATATGTAACTATAAAATATATATATATATTAAAACAGATACATATACATTATATATGTAGAGACACATATCTATGCAATGTATATTTACAGACTTATACTATTAATATATGCAGATATGTACCTATACAAACTATATATACATTCATGTACTTATACAATATAGATATACAGACATTAACCTATGCAATGTATATATACAGACATGTATCTATGAAATGTATATATACAGACATGTACCTTTACAATGTATATACGGGCACATGTACCTATGCAATGTATGTATACAGACATGTACCTATACAATATATATATATACAGACATGTACCTATGCAATCTGTATATACAGACATGTAACTATACAATAAATATGTAGAGACATGTATCTATGCAAAGTATATATATAGGCATGTACCTATACAAAGTATTTATACAGACATGTACTTATATATATGTAAATACATATACCTATATAACGTATATATATATACACATATATCTATGCAATGTATATAGAGAGATCTACCTATAAAATATATATATTCATAAATGTATCTATGCAATGTATATATACAGAAAACTATACAATGTATATATACAAACATGTACCTATAAAATATATATATAAAGACATATACGTATGCTGTATATATTTACAGTCATGTATCCAATTTATATATATAGACATGTACCTATACAAAGATTATATACAAACACGTACTTATAAATCTATATATATAGTGCAGAGGTACGTGTCTCTATATATATTGTATAGGTACATGTCTGTATAGATATATATATTATAGGTCCATGTCTATATATATGTACATATAATTTGTATAGGTGCATGATTGTATATATCCATTGTTTAGGTACACGTCTCTATATATTCATTGCATATATACATGTCTGTATATATACATTGTATAGGTACATGTCTCTATATATACATTGCATAGATACTAGTATGTATATTTTTCATAGGAAAATGTCTGTATGTACATTGTATAAGTACATGTCTGTGTATTTACATTGCATAGATTCATGTTTATATGTATACGTTGCATAGATACATATGTATATATACAATATATAGGTGCATATCAGTATATCTAAATTACATGGATACATTTCTGTACATCTACATTGCATAGATATATGTCTGTATATATACATTGTATAAGAAAATGTCTGTTTAAATACATTATATAGATACATGTCTGTATATATATTTCATAGGTACATTTCTGTGTATATACATAGAATAAGTACATGTCTGTATATATTGCATAGATACATGTATGTATATATACATTGTATAAGTACTTATTTTTATATATATATTGCATACGTACATGTGTGTCTTTATACATTGTTTAAGTACATGTCTCTATACATTTCTTAGGAACATGTCTTTATATATACATTGCATACATACATGTCTGTATATATATTGCATACATACATGTCTGTATATATACATTTCATAGATACATGCCTCTATTCCTTCTATAGTTACATGTCCATATATTCAGAGTATAAGTACATGTCTGTATATATACATTACATAGATACATGTCTGTGTATATGTAACTTCTATACATACAGGTCTGTATATATACATTGCAAAGATACATGTCAGTATATATATGTTGCAGACATACGTCTGTATATATAAATTTTATATTTACATATCTGTATATGTATATATTGATTGTATGCAATGTAATGTATAAATATATGCATAGTATACTTGTATATATACATTGTATAAGTACATATATATATATATACACACACACATTGTATTACTACATATCTGTATATATACATTGCATAGATACATGTCTGTATATATACATTGCATAGATAGATATCTCTACATATATATTGTATATGTACATGCCTGTATATATATATATAGGATAAGTACATGTCTGTGTATAGACATTGTATAGGTACATATTTGTATATATGCATTGCATTGACACATATATGTATATATACATTGTATAGGTACATGGCTATATATATACATTTCCTAGATACTTTTCTCTGCATATACATTATATTGGTAAATGCCTGTGCATATATATAAGTACGTCATATATATATTGTGTATATACATGTCTGTATATATACATTCCATTGGAGCATGTCTGACTATACATTGTATAAGTACATGTCTGTATATATATATTCCATTGGAGCATGTCTGAGTATACATTGTATAAGTACATGTCTGTATATATACATTATATAGGTACATGTCTGTATATATACCTTTCATAGATACATGTCTGTATATATTCATTGCATAGGTACATGTCTGTATATCTATATTGTTTAAGTACATGACTGTATATATACATTGTATATAAACATGACTGTATATATACATTGCATAGATTCATGTCTGTATATAGGTACATGTCTCTATAAATACATTGCTTATGTATATGTTTATATATACATTAAAGAAGTACATGTCTGTACATATACATTGAAGACATACATGTCTGTATATAAACATTTTACAGGGTCATGTCCATATATATATATACTACATAGATACATGTCTGTATATATACATTGAATAACTGCATGTCTGTATAAATACTTTGTATATGTACATGTCTATATATATATACAATGAATAGATACATATCTATATATATTTTATAAGTACCTGTTTGTATATAGACATTGTATAGGTACATGTGTGTCTATATACATTGTATAAGTACATATCTGTATACATACGTTGTATACGTTCATGTCTGTATATATACATTGCATAGACACATATCTCTATAAATTTTGTACGTACATGTCTATATATATTCCTTGTATAGATACATGTCTATATATTGCAATGATATATGTCTCTATACATTGAATAGGTACATGTCTCTATATATTGTATAAATACATATGTATATATTCTTTTTATAGGTACATGTGTGTATATATATATATATTGCATGAATACATCTGTATATATGCTTTGTAAATGTATATGATTGTATATGTACAAGTATGTATAAGTACATGTCTGTATAAAGACATTTTCTAGGTACATGTCTCTATATATTCATATTATAGATACATGTCTGTGTATATACTTTGCAGAGGTACATGTCTGTATATATACTGTGCATAGGTACATCTGTATATATGCGTTGTATAAGTACATTTCTGTATATATACACTGTATAGGTACATACCTGTATAGATACATTGCATAGATACATGTATGTATATATACATTCTATAGGTACATGTCTGTATATATACATTATATATGTACATGTCTGTATATATAAAATGTATAAGTAAATGCTATATATATACATTGCATAGATACTTGTCTGTATGTATACGTTGTATAGGTACAGATCTGTATATATATTGTGTGAGTACATGTCTGTATATTTACATTTTATACATACATGTCCGAATATATACATTACCTATATACACTTTTCTATATATACATTGTTTAGGTACATGTCTGTATATATATATATTGCATAGGAACAGGTCTGTATATGTACATTATATATGTACATGTCTTTATAAATACTTTGTATAAGTACCTGTCTGTATATATACATTGTTTAAGTACATGTCTGTGTATGTACATTGCTTAGATACATGGATGTGTATATACATTGCATAGATAAAACTGTATATATACGTTGTATACATACGTCTATGTAAATTAATATTATAGAAACAGGTCTGTATATATACATTGCATATATATATATCTAAATACATTGTTGAGGTACATGTCTGTATATATACACACTATGTAGGTACATGTCTGTATATATATATTGTATTAGTACATGAATCTATGCAATGTATATGTACAGACATGTACCTATAATATATATATATACACACATGTACTTATACAGTGAATATATACTGACATATACCTATGCAATGTATATATAGACATGTACTTATACAATGTATATACATACACACATGTACTTATACAATATAAACGTACAAACATGTACCTATGAAATATATATATATACAGACATGTATTTATAAAATGTATATATATATATATTGACATGTATTTATACAATGTATATATACAGAAATGTGCCTATAAAATATATATATATACAGATATGTACTTATACAATGTATACTCAGACATGTTCCCAAGCAATGCATGTATACATACATATACATATACAATGTATATATACACAAATATGTATCTATGCAATGTATATATACAGATATGTATCTATGAAATGTATATATAGAGACATGTACTTACTATATATATATATATATATACAGACATGTTATCTATACAATATATATATAGACATATACCGATAAAATATACATATACCGAAGTATGTATGCAATGTATATATACAGAAATGTACCTATAAACTGTATATATACAGACATGTATCTATGCACTGTGTATATATATATATGTACCTATAAAATGTATATATACAGACATATGTATGCAACGTATATATACAGACATGTACTTATAAAATATATATATGCACACATGTACCTATGCAATGCATATATACAGACATGTACTTATTCAATGTATTTATATGCAGACTTGTACTTATACAATGTATATATACATACGTATCTATACAGCATATATACAGAGATATGTTTCTATGCAATGTACATCTAAAGACATGTACTTATACAATGTATATATAAGGACATGTACCCATGCAATGAATATATACAGACAAGTACCTATACAAGGTATATAAACAGACTTGTATGTATACAGAAATTTACCTATACAGTGTATATATATAGTCATTTACTTATACAATGTATATACACAGACGTGCGTCTATGCAATGTATATATACAGTCATGTACTTATATGATGTATGTATACAGACTTGTACTTAACATATATATATTCAGACACATACATGTACATAAACAGACTTGTAGCTGTATATAAATAGATGTGTACTTATAAAATATATACTTTCAGACACGTATATTGCTATATGCATACATGTACTATACAATATATATACAGAGATATGTATCTATGCAATGTGTATATATAGAGACATGTACTTATACATTGTATTCATACAGACATGTACACATATAATATATATATAAAGACATGTACCGATACAATGTATATATACAGACATCTACTTATACAATACATATAGAGACATGTTCCTATACAATATATATATATACACGTACTTATACATTGCATATATACAGACATGTATTTATGAAATATATATATATACAGACATGTACTTATACAAAGAATTTATACAGACATGTATCTATGCAATGTATTTATACCGATATGTACCTATAAAATATATATATAAAACCAGATACATATACATGATATAGGTAGAGACACATATCTATGCAATGTATATATGCAGACATGTATCTTTGAAATGTATATATACAGACATGTACCTTTAAAATGTATATATAGACTCATGTATCTATGCAATGTGTATATAGAGACATGTACCTAAAAATGTATATGTATACAGACATGTACCTATGCAATGTAAAATTAGATATATATATATGCAAAGTATATATACGGACCTTATCTATAAAATGTATTTACATAGACGTATGTATAAAAAGTATATATACAAACATGTATCTACGCAATGTATATATACAGACATATATTTATACAATATACAGCCATATCTCTATGCAAAGTATATATACTGCCATGTATCTATGTAATTTATATATACAGATATGTACCTATATAATGCATAGATACATCCGTATCTATCGTGTATATATAGACATGTGTCTAAGCAATGTACATACACAGACATGTACTTATACAATGTATATATACAAAAATGTACTTATAAAAAGTATTTATACAGACATGTACATATTTTATGTACATATAAAGACCTGTTCCTATGCAATATATATATAGAGACATGTTCCTATACAATGTATATATACAGACTGGTATCTATGCACTGTATATATACATACATGTACCTAAAAAATGTATATATACAGACGTGTACCTACATAATGTATATATACAGACATGTATCTATGCAAAGTATATATAGAGACATGTAGCTATACATTGTATATATACAGAAATGTACCTCTGAAATGTATATATACAGTCATGTATCTATGCAATGTATATACACAGACATGTACCTGTACAATCTATATGTATACAGACATGTATCTATGCAAGGTATATATAAAGACATGAACCTATACAATGTATATATAGTGAAATGTTCTATGTATCTATATGTGTATATATATATATGTGTATATATTTATATGTATATATATATATATGTGTCTAAATGTATCTATAAAAAGTCTATATACAGACGTATATATGCAACGTATATATACAGCCATGTATCTCTGCAACTCATATATACAGACATGGATCTATGTAATTTATATAAAGAGACATGTACCTATATAATATATATACACAGACCTATCTATGCAACGTATATATACAGACATGAATCAATCCAATATATATTTACAGACATGTACCTACACTATGTATACATATAGACATGTACCTATAAAATTTATAGATATATACCAATGCAATATATATAAACATGTATCTATGCAAGGAATATATATAGACATGTATGTACAAAATATATAGAGATATGTGTCTATGCAATGTATATATACAGACATGTATGTATACAACGTATGTATACATTCATGTACTTATACAATGTATATAGACACACATACCTATACAATGTGTATATACAAACAGGTACTTATAAAATATATAGAGAGACATGTATCTATTCAAAGTATATATGTAGACATGTACATATACAAAGTATATAAACATACATGCAGTTATTCAATGTATATAAGCACCCATATATCTATACAATGTATAGATATGGACATGTACTTATACAATGTATATAGAGAGACTTGTATCTATTCAATGTTTATATACATGTCTGTATATATATAGACGTATCAGTGCAATGAATATATACAGAGATGTATCTATACAATGTATATATACAGACATGACCTTATACAATTTATATAGGCAACCACATACCTATACAATATATATATACAGACATGTTCTTATACTATGTTTATATTCAGATATTTACCTATGCAATGTATATATACAGACATATATCTATGCAATGTGTATATACAGACATGTACCTATCCAATGTATACATACAAATATGTTCCTATGCAATATATATAAACATGTACCTCTGAAATATATATATAGACATGTATGTATGCTATGAATATAAAGATAGATGTACCTATGCAATGTATTTATACAGATAAGTACTTATACAATGTATATATACAGTCTTGTACAAATACAGTATTTATACAATATATAAATACAGATGTGTACCTATACAATATATGCATACAGACATGTATCTATGCAATGTATGTACACAGAAATGAACGTATACAAAGCATTTATACAGAAATTTACTATACAATGTATATATACAGACATTTGTCTATAAAATATGTATATATGGACATGTACTTATATAATATATATAGACAGATATGTAGCTACGCAATGTATATATACAAACATATACAATTTATTTATAAAGACATGTACCTTTGTAATGTATATATACTGACATATCTATACAATGTATATCTAATATATTTATCTATGCTATGTATATATACAGACATGTACCTATATAATTTATATATACAGAAATGTACACATACAAGCTATATATACAGACATGTACTTATACAGTATATATATATACAGACGTGTACCTATGAAATATACATAGTCAGACAAGTATCTATGCAATGTACGTATACAGATCTATTCTTATATAATGTATATGGACACAAAGGTATCTATGCAATGTATATTTACAGACTTTTACCTATACAATATATTTATAGAGACATGTACTTATACAATGTATATATACAGACATATATATATGCAATGTATGTATAGAGACATATACCTATATAAAGTATACAGAAATGAATCTGTGCAATGTATATATACAGACATGTAACGTTAAAATTTATATGAAAAAAAAAAAAAAAAATATATATATATACTTGTACCTATACTATATATATACAGACACTTACTAAAACATTACATATATACAGACACATTCCTAAACAATACATATGTAGAGACATGTAGCGATGCAAAGTATATATAGAGACATGTACCTATACGACGTATATACACAGATCTATGTATGCAACGTATATATAGAGACATGTATCTATGCATTGTATATATTCAGACATGTATCTATACAATGTATATATACAGTCATGTACTTAAACAATATATTTATACAGACATTTACCTATGCAACGATATATACAGACATGTATCTATGAAAGATGTATATACAGACATGTACCTATATAATGTATATATATAGACATATACAATGTATATATGCAGACATGTATCTATGCAATGTATGTATACGGACATGTACCTATGTAATGTATACATACAGACATGTACTTATACAATGTATATATAAAGAAATGTAACTATGCAATGTATATATATGTATATGGATCCATGCAATGTATATATACAGACATGTACCTATACAATTTATATATACGGACATGTACATATACAATATATATGTAGAGATATGTACCTATGCAATGTATATATACAGACATGTACCTATATAATGTATATATACAGACATGTACTTATATAATATTGTTATACAGACGTGTACCTATAAAATATATAAATACAGACATCTATCTATGCAATGTATATATACAGACATGTACCTGCATAATGTATATATCCATTAGTATCTATGCAACATATATATAGACATGTATCTGTGCAATGCATATATACAGACATATACTTACACAATGTATACATACAGACATGTACCTATACAATGTATGTATTCAGACATGTACTTACACAATGTATATATACAGATATGTACCTATAAGATGTACATTTACATACATGTATCTATGCAATGTATATATACCAACATGAACTTATACAATATTATATAGAGACATGTACTACAACAATGTTTATATACAGTCTTGTACTTAAATATGTACTTATATATTGATATACAGACATGTACCTATGCCATATATGTACAGACATATACCTATATAATGTATATATAGAGATGTATCTATGCAACATATATATACAGACACGTACCTATTCAATGTATATATATAAACATGTACTTATACAATGTAAAATATAGACATGTATGAATGAAACGTATATATACAGACATTTAGTTAAATAATATATTAATACGTGTCTGCACATACACAATGTATAGGTACATGTATATATAAATACATTTTATAGATACATGTCTATATACAAACATTGCATAGATACATGAATGTATATATACATTTTATAGGTACATGTCTGTATATATTCGTTATGTAGGTATACCTCGGTATACATACTTTATATAGTTACATGTTTGTATAATATATTCATGTCTATATATATAGTATAGGAACATGTCTGTATATAAATATTACACAGGTACACGTCTGTTTATATACATTGCATAGATATATGTCTGTATATATACGATGCTATCTATATCTATCTATCTATCTATCTATCTATCTATCTATCTATCTATCTATCTATCTATCTATCTATCATCTATCTATCTATCTATCATCTATCTATCTATCTATCTATACTATATATATATAGGTCTGTATATATACATTGTATAGCTGCATATCCGTATATAGTACTTGCATTGGTACCTCTCTCTATGTATATATTTATAGGTACATGTCTGTATAAATACATTGTATAGCTACATGTATATATATATATATAGTATAAGTAGATGTTTATATATATACATTGTATAGCGTCATTTCTGTATATATAAATTGTATGTGTACATGTCTGCATATATACATTGCACTGACACATCTGTATATATACGTTGTATAAGTACATGTCTGTATGTATGTATTATATGTCTGAATATATACAATGCATAGATACCTGTTTGTATATTTACAATGCATAGGTACATGTCTTTATGCCTATATTTTATAAGTAGATTTCTGTATATATACATTCTATAACTACATGTCTGTATATTCACATTGCATAGATACATGTATGTAAATATACATTGTAAAAGTACATATCTGTATATATAAGTCCTATAGGTCCATAACTGTAAATATACATTGCGTAAGTACATGTCTTTATAAATAGTTTGTATAGGTACATATCTGTGTATATACATTGTATAAGTACACAATTCTATACGTAAATGTCTTTATATTCTTTGCATAGATTCATCCGTATATATACAGATATGTGTATATATATATTGTACAAATACATGTCTGTATATATACATTGTTTAGGTACATGTCTCTATATATACCTTGCATAGATACATGTCTTTCTATATATATTGTATAAATACATCTCTATATATACTTTGTATAGATAGATGATTGTATATATACTTTGTATAAATACTTGTCTGTATTAATGCATTGTATAGATACATGTCTGTATATATACATTCCATAGTTACATGTGTGTCTATATATACTTTACATAGATACGTCTGTATAAATACGCAGACATGTATATATATATATATATATATACATTGCATACATACATATGTGTATATAGCCATTATATAGGTACATTTCTCTATATATACATTTCATCCATACATGTCTGCATGTATATATTGTATAGGTAAATGTATTTATATATACACTGCATAGATACATGCCTTTATATTTACATTGTTTAAATGCATGTGTGTATATATACATTTTATAGGTAAATGTCTGTATATATACTTTGCATACATACATGTCTGTATTTATACATTGAATAAGTAAATGTATATGCATTTTAAAGTTACACGTATATATACAGACCTGTGTATGCACCTTATATATAGAGACATATATGTATGCATTGTATATATTCAGACATGTATCTATACAATGTATATATATAGTCATGTACTTAAACAATACAGATATACAGACATGTACCTATGCAATGAATAAATACAGACATGTATCTATGAAAGGTAAATATACAGACATGTACCTATGTAATATATGTACACAGACATGTATCTAAGAAATGTATACAGACATGTACTTATACAATATATATATACAGAAATGTACCTATGCAACGTATATATACAGATATGGAACCATGCAATGTATATATACAGACATGTATCTATACAATTTTTATATATGGACATACACAGACATGTACTTATACAATATATATATACAGGCATGTACATATACATTATATATGTAGAGATATGTATCTATGCAATGTATATATACTGACATGTACCTATATAATGTATATATACATACATGTATCAAAGCAATGTATATGTACAAATATGTACATATACAATGTACATACACAGACATGTACTTATACAATATATATATACAGGCACGTACATATATAATATATATGCAGAGATATGTATCTATGCAATTTATATATACACAGACATTTACCTATACAATGTATATATACACATATACATATACAATATATATGTAGAGACATGTACCTATACAGTGTATATATACAGATATGTATGTGTACAACATATATATAAACGTGTACCTGTGTGATGTATATACATAGACATGTACATATACAATGTACATATACAGACATGTACTTACACCATATATATATACAGACATGTACCAATAAAATGTATATATAGATATATGTATCTATGCAATATATATACAGACATGAACCGATAAAATGTATATATACAGAAGTATGTATGCAACGTATATATACAGACATTTATCTATGCAAAATATATATACAAAAATGTACCTACACGATGTATACATACAGACATGTACCTATACAATGTATATATACATATGTGTATCTATGTAATGTATATATAAAGACATGTGTCTGTACAATGAATATATACAGGCATGTACCCATACAATGTATATATACAGACGTGTATATATGCAATGTATATATACAGACATCTATGTATAAAATGTATATATAAAGACATGTACTTACACAATGTATATATAGCACGTACTTATACAATATATAAAATGTATATATACCCACATTTACCCATATAATGTATATATAGACAAGTATGTACGCAATGTACATATACAGATATGTACCTATAAGTTGAACATTTCTCACATGTACTTATACCATATATATATACAGATATGTAATTATGCAATGTGTATATACAGACATGTATATATGCAATGTATATATAGAGACATTTACCTAAGCAAAGTATATATGGAGACATGTACCTATACAATGTATATATACATACACATATAAATGTAATGTATATATACAGATATGTACCTAAAAAATGTATCTACACAGACATAAACTTATAAAATGCGTATTTGCAGAAATGTATCTATGTAATGTATATATATAGACATGTATCTATGCAATGTATATATACATACATGTACCTATATAATGTATATATACATATGTATTTATGCAACGTATATATACAGACATGTGTCTATGAAAAATACATATACAGTCATGTAGCCATGAAATGTATATATTCAGACATGTACATAAACATTATATATATACAGACATGTGCCTATATAATGTATATGTACAGCCACGTACCTACGCAATGTATATATACAGACACGTATCTATGCAATGTATACAGACATGTACTTATACAAAGTATATATATACAGACATGTACCTACAGAATATATATATACACAGCCACGTACCTACGCAATGTATATCTACATACATGTACCTATACAATGTATATATACAAACATGTACTTATGCAATGTATATATAAAGACATGTACCTTTACAATGTATATATACAGACTAGTACTTAAGCAATATATATATGGAGACATATACCTGTGCAATTTATATATACAGACATGTATCTATGGAATGTATATATACAAACACGTTCTTATACAATGTATATAAGCAGACATATAAATATACTGACTAGTACTTATACAATGTATATATAAAGACAGGTATCTATGCAATGTATATATACAGACACATACATATACATTCTATATATACAGGTACGTACCTATACACTGTATATATTAAGACACATATATGTAATATATATATAGGCAGGTACCTATACAATATATAGAGAGAGACATTTATATATGTAATATATATACAGTCATGTACCTATACATTGTATACAGACATGGATCTATGTAATGTATATATACAGACATGTACTTATGCAATGAAGTTATACACACCTGTACTTATAGAATTCATATATAGACATGTACCTATACAATGTATATATACGGACATGTACTTATTTTATATATATATACAACATGTACCAATACAATGTATATATACATACATGTTACTATAAAATATGTATTATAAGTATGTATGTATGCGACGTATATATACAGACATATAGCCACACAATGTATATATACACACGTCCCTAGGCAATGTATATATAAAAACATGTACTTATACAATGTATATGTACGGACATGTACCTATACAATTTTACAGACATCTATCTCTGCAATGTATTTATACAGATATTTACTTATAATTCATATATAAAGACATTTACCTATACAATATATATATCCATACATTTACTTATACAAGGTAGAAATACACAAATGTATCTATGCAATCTCTATATACAAACCTACTTATACAATGTATATAAATATACGTATCTATGTAATGTATACATACAGACAAGTAATAATACAATGTACATAGGTACACATATACATATACTATATATACAGACATGTTCTTATACAATGTATATATAAAGACATGTATCTATGCTATGTGTATATACAGACATGTATCTATGCAATGTTTATATACAGAAATGTACCTATACAATGTATATATACAGACACGTACTTATACATTATATATATAGAGGCACGTACGTACACAGTGTATTTATAGACACAGGTATCTATGTAATATGTAGAGAGAGTCATGAAAGTATACCAAGCATATATATACACATTACATTGCATACATGCAATATATACATATACAGATATGTAGAGTATAAAATGTATATATAGATGTATGTATGCAACGTATATATACTGACATGTATCTTTGCAATGTATATATACAGATATGTACCTATGCAATGTATATAGAGAGATATGTATCTACGCAGTGTATACATACATACATGCACCTATAAATCTATCTACACACATGTATCTATTCAATGTATATACATAGACCTGTATCTATAAAATATATATTTACTGACATATGTATACACGTATATATACAGACATGTATCTATACAATGTATATATAGAGACATGTTTTTATAAAATGTATATATATAGACAAGTGTCTATTCAATGTATATATACAGACATGTACCTATACAATATATGTATAGACATGTACTTATGTGTATATATAAAGACGTGTACCCATGCAATGTATATATACTTACATGTACTTAAGCATTATCTATATACAGATATGTTCCTCAACAATGTATATATACAGACTTGTATCTAAAAAATTTATATATACAGACATGCATGTATACAAAATATATATACAGACATGTACATATGCAATCTATATATATAAAGACATGGACCTATGTAATATATATAAACAGACATTTACCTATACAATGCATATATACATTTACTTATTCAATGTATAAATACAGACATGTATGTATGCAAATTATATATACGGACATGTATCTATGAAATGTATATATACAGACATGTACCTATACATTCTATATATACAGACAAGTATCTATGAAATGTGTGTATATAGACATGTACCTATACAATGGATATATACAATCATGCACATATACAAAGTATATATGCATATGTATTTATACTATATATATATACAGACATGTACCTATACAATTATTATAGTGATATGTACCTCTGCATTGTATATAAACAGACAAACGTATACAATTATGTACTTATAAAATGTATATACACAGACATGTACCTATACAAACTATTTATAAAGACATGTACTTACGCAATGTATATTTACAGATATGTACCTATAGGAGTTATATATACAGATATGTACTTTTACAATGTATATTTACGTACATGTATGTATGCAATGTGAATAGTATAGAATGTATATATACAGAAATCTACTTATAAAATATAGGTATAAAGATATGTACCTATGAATTGTATATATACAAACATGTATCTATGCATTGTATATATTCAGACATATAATACATACATACAGAAATGTATTTATACAACGTATATATACAGACATGTCAGTGCAATGTATATATGCAGACATGTACTCATACAATTTATATATGCAGAAATGACGCTATACAATGTATATATATAAACATCTACTTATACAATATATATATATACATGTAGCTATACAATGTATTTATACAGACATGTACCTATAAATATATAGATAGAGAGAGGTACCAATGCAAGTACTATATATGGATATGCAGCTATACAATGTATATATACAGACCTATATCTATGCAATGTATATTTACAGACATGTAATAATACTATATATATATATATAAACATGTACTTATACAATATATATATACAGACATGTATCTATGCAATGTATATATACAGACATATACTTATACAATGTATATATACAGATATGTACCTATATAATTTATGTCTACAGATATGTATCTGTGCAATATATACAGACATGTACTTATACAATATATATATACAGACATATTCCTATCAAATTTAAATATACCGATGTATGCATCGTATATATACAGACATGTATCTATGCAAAGTATATATACAGAAATATAATTATACTGTATATATATAGACATGTACTTACACAATGTATATATCCAGACATGTATGTATGCAATTTATCTGTGCACACATTTACTTATACAATGTATATATAGATACATATATCTATGCAAAGTATACATATAGAAGTGTACTTATACTGTATATATATAGACATGTACTTACACAATATATATATATACAGACATATATCTATGCAATGTATATAAACAGACGTGTACCTCTTTAATATATATACAGACATGTTCCTATACTATATATATAGACATGAATATATGCAATGTGTTTATACAGACATGTAACTATATAAAGTATATATACTGATGTATACCTATGTAATGAATATATACAGACATGTACATATACAATGTATATATACATAAATGTATCTATGCAATGTTTATATATAGACATGTATCTATACAATGTATTTATTTATACATGTACCTATACATTGTGTATGTGCAGACACGTATTAATATATTATTTAACTAAATGCCTGTATATATACATTTCATTCATACATGTCTATATTTTACATTGTATAAGTACATGTTTATATATATACATTGAATAGGCACGTGTCTATATATATATGTATATATAGGTACATGTCTTTATATATATATTGAATAGGTATATCTCTCTACTTACAATGCATAAATACATGTCTCTATGCGTTGCATACGTACGTCTTTATATATACATTGCATAGGTACATGTCTATATATATATATATATAGACATTGTATTACTACATATCTGTATCTATACATTGTATAGATACATGTCTGTATATATACATTGCATAGGTACATATCTCTACATATATATTGTATATGTACATGCCTGTATATATATATTGTATAAGTACGTCTGTGTATATACATGGTATAAGTACATGCCGTATATATAAATTGTATATATACATTGCATGGATCCATATATGTATATATACATTGAATGGATCCATACACGTATATACATTGCATAGGTACATTTCTCTAAATATACATTGTATAAGTACACGTCTGTATGTATACATTATATAGGTACATGTCCGTATATATACATTGCATAGATATATGTCTGCATATATACATTGTTTAAGTACATGTCTGTATAAATACATTATATAGGTACATGTCTGTATATATATCTTTTATAGATACATGTCTGTATATATTCATTGCATAGGTACATGTCTGTATATCTATATAGTTTAAGTACATGACTGTATATATACATAGTAGAGGTACATGTCTGAATATATACAATGCATAGATACATGTCTCTATATATAAGTTCCATACATAGATCTGTGTATATACATCGTATAGGTACATGTCTATATATACTTTGCATCGCTACATGTCTCTACATATATATTGTTTAGGAATGATTCTGTATATATGTAATGTATTAGTAAGTGTCTGTATATATTTAGTATAGGTATAATTTTTATATATATATATATATATATATATATATATATATAAATTTTAAAGTGTGGGGATCCTTTTTTTACAGGCAATATTTGAAAAGCTGTCTAAAAATCACCAGAAAAATGGCAGGTAAGATGGAGAAAAAAAAGTCAGAGTCAAAACCACAGTGCTATGTCACAAACATATTCACAGCAAGGCCTGTGCAATTGCTAGGCACACTTGGCTGCCCAGGCAGCATCCCTCCTCTTTGGGGCCAAAGCCACATTGCACTTCCCGACACTAGTGCACAGCTCAGTCTGTATGAACTCCATGGGCAACATTTAACTATCTGTCTACAGCCTCTGAATCCTTCAAACTCAGGCTTAGGGGTTAACCAGGATGCATGTTCCCCTAGACC
>NW_020799143.1:7770473-7783572 GCF_003259725.1 Athene cunicularia
TATATATATATATATATATATATATATATATATATAAATTTTAAAGGTACATGCCTATATATACATTGCAGAGATTCATTTCTGTATACTTTATATAGGTACATGTCTCTATACATACATTGCATATATATATGTCTGTATATATACATTGTATAAGAACATGTCTCTATAAATATATTGTATAGGTAAAAGTCTGTAAATATACATTGCATAGATACCTTTGTGTCCATATACATTATATAAGAATAGATCTGTATACGTACATTGCATAGATACATGTCTTACTATATATATTTCATAGGTACATGTCTGTATATATATATATATTGTATAAGTACATGTCTGTATATATAGCTTGTATGTGTACATTTCTGTATATATACATTGAATAGATACATGTCTATACATTTTATAAGTACATGATTGTATATATAAATTATATAGGTACATGTCTGTATATATACATAGCATAGATACATATATTAGATATACATTTTATAGATATGTCTGTATATATACATGACAAATGTACATGTCTTTATAAATAAATTGTATATGTTTGTATATATACATTGCGTAGCTACATATCTGTCTATATATGTTATATAAGTACATGTCCGTATATACATATTTTATAGACAAATGTCTGTATATATACATTGTATAGGTAAATTTCTGTATAAATACTTTGTATATGTTCATGTCTGTGTATATACATTGCATAGATACATGTCTGTATGCATACGTTGTATAGGTACATGTCTGTATATATATTTTGTAAATACATACAATAATAATATAATACAATAATAAAATAATAATATAATACAATAATAATATAATACAATAAAATATATACTTTGTATAGATACAAGATTGTATATATACATTGTATAAGTACTTATAGGTATAAATACATTGCATAGGTACATTTATCTTTATATTCATGGCATAGATAAATGTCTGTATATATACATTTCAGAGGTACCTGTATATATATATTGCATAGGAACATGTTTGTATATATACATTGCATATGTACATGTCTGTTTATACACATTGCATAGACATTTGTCTGTATATATACAATGCATATGTAAATATCTGTATATAAACATTGTATAAGCACATGTCCGTAGATATATATTGTATAGGAATGTGGTTGCCTATATATATTGTATAAGTACATGACTGTATATATACATTGCTTATACACATTTCTGTATATATTCATTGCATTGATACGTCTGTATATATACAGACATGTATATATACTTTTAATAGATACAAGTCTCTCTACATTGTATAGGTACATGTCCTTATATATACATTATATACGTATATGGGTGCTTATATACGTTGTATAAGTACATGTCTGTACATATACTTTGTATATGTACATGTCTATATTTATAGAATGAATAGATACATGTCTATATATATTTTATAACTACCTGTTTGTATATACACATTGTATAGCTACATGTGTGTCTATATACATTGTATAAGTACATATGTGTATAAATACGTTGTATACGTACAGGTCTGTATAAATACATTGCATAGACACATATCTCTATATATTTTTTACGTACATGTCTATATATATTCCTTGTATAGATACATGTTTATATATATTGCACAGATATATGTCTCTATACATTGTATAGGTACATGTCTCTATATATTGTATAAATACATATGTAAATATTCTTTTTATAGGTACATGTCTGTATATATATATTGTATAAATACATCTGTATATATGCTTTACATAGGTATATGATTGTATATGTACATTGTATAAGTACATGTCTGTATAAAGACGTTTTCCAGGTACATGTCTCTATATATTCATATCATAGATATGAATGTATATATGAATGTATATGTTCATGTCTGTGTATATATATTGCAGAGGTACATGTCTGTAAATATATTTTGCTTAGGAACAGGTCTGTATATATACAGTCTGTATATATACTGTGTATAGGTACATATCTGTATATATGCGTTGTATAAGTACATATCTGTATATATAAATTGTATAGGTACATATCTGTATAGATACATTGCATAGATACATGTATGTATATATACATTCTATAGGTACATGTTTGTATATATACATTATATATGTACATGTCTGTATATATACGTTGTATAGGTACAGATCTGTATATATTTTGTGTATGTATACAATATCTGTATATATTTTATACATACATGTCCGAATATATACATTACATATAAACACTTTTGTATATATACATTGTATCGGTACATGTCTATATGTATACATAGTGTAGGTACATATACATATGTACACATAGTGTAGGTACATATCTGTATAAATATATTGTATAGATTCATGTCTGCATATATATGCTGCATAGATATGTCTCTATATATTATATAGGTACATGTGTCTATATATACATTACATAGATCCATGTCTGTATATATGATTTGTAGAAATACATGGATGTATATATACGTTGCATAGATACGTCTGTATATACACTTTTTATAGATACATTTCTTCATATATATATATTGTATAAGTATATTTCACTATATATATATAGTACAAGTTCATGTCTGTATATATACCTTGCATAGATTCATGTATGTATATATATAGACTGTACAGGTACATGTCTGTGTATATACATTGTATAGGTACATGTCTGTATATATACATTGCAGAGGTACATATATATATATATATATATATGTGTGTGTGTGTATATGTATACACATATTTATATAAATATAATATATATTATTATATATTTATATAATATATATAATAAATATATATTATTATATATTCATATATTGTAATATATTTATATATACATATTTATATATACATATATATGTGTGTGTATATATATGTATATATAAAATGTATAGGTACATGTCTGTATATATATATTGCATAGGAACATGTCTGTATATGTACACTATATATGTACATGTCTGTATAAATACTTTATATAAGTACATGTCTGTATATATATATATTGTATAAGTAAAAGTCTGTATATATTCCTTGTATAGGTACATGTCTGTATATATACATTGCATAGATGCATGGCTGTGTATATACATTGCATAGATACATCAGTATATAAACGTTGTATACATACGTCTATGTAAATACATTTTATAGAAACAGGTATGTATATATACATTTCATATATATATATATCTATAAATACATTTTTAAGGTACATGTCTGTATATATACATTGTATAAATACATGTCTATATATATATTATATAGGTGCATGTCTGTATATATACCTTGCATAAATACATGTCTGTAGACATTGTATAGCTACATGTCTGTATATATATATAATATTTGTACATGTCTGTATATATACACTTTGTAGGTACATGTCTGTATATATATATTTTATTAGTACATGAATCTATGCAATGTATATATATCAGAAATGCACCTATAAAATGTATATATACACACATGTACTTATACAATGAATATATACAGACATATACCTATGCAATGTATATATAGACATGTACTTATGTAAATATATATATATATACACATATATACTTATATGTATATATACTTACATATCTATATACATATACTCATGTACAATGTATATACATGTACTTTTACAATATAAACATACAAACATGTACCTATGAAATGTATATATACAGACATGTACTTATACAATGTATACTCAGACATGTTCCCAAGCAATGTATATATACATACATATACCTATACAATGTATATATACACAAACATGTATCTATGCAATGTACATATACAGATATGTATCTATGAAATAATTATATAGAGACATGTACTTATACAATATATATACAGACATGTTATCTATACAATATATATAGACATGTACCGATAAAATGTACATATACAGAAGTATGTATGCAATGTATATATACAGAAATGTACCTATAAATTGTATATATATATGCATGCATCTATGCACTGTATATATAGATATGTACCTATAAAATGTATATATACAGACATATGTGTGCAATGTATATATACAGACATGTACTTATAAAATATATTTATGCACACATGTACTTATGCAATGCATATATACAGACATGTACTTATACAATGTATATATATACAGACTTGTACTTATACAATGTATATATACATACGTATCTATACAGCATATATACACAGATATGTCTCTATGTAATGTACATATAAAGACATGTACTTATACAATGTATATATACGGACATGTACCCATGCAATGAATATATACAGACAAGTACCTATACAAGGTATATAAGCAGACTTGTATTTATACAGAAATGTACCTATACAGTGTATATGTATAGTCATTTACTTATACAATGTATATACACAGATGTGTGTCTATGCAATGTATATATACAGACATGTACATATACAATGTATATAGACTGACTTGTACTTATATATATATATATATATATATTCAAACATGTACCTGTACATAAAGAGAGTTGTAGCTGTATATAAATAGACCTGTACTTATATATACTTTCAGACACGTATATTTCTCTATGCATACATGTACTATACAACATATATACAAAGATATGTATCTATGCAATGTGTATATATAGAGACATGTACTTATACATTATATTCATACAGACATGTACACATATAATATATATATAAAGACATGTACCAATACAATGTATATATACAGACATCTACTTATACAATACATATAGAGACATGTTCCTACACAATATATATATAAAAACAGATACATATACATTATATATGTAGAGACACATATCTATGAACTGTATATATACAGACTTCTACTTAAACTATTAATATATACAGACATGTACCTATACAATATATATATATAAAAACAGATACATATACATGATATAGGTAGAGACACATATCTATGCAATGTATATATGCAGACATGTACCTTTAAAATGTACATATAGACTCATGTATCTATGCAGTGTGTATATACAGACATGTACCTAAAAATGTATATCTATAGACATGTATCTATGCAAACTATATATACAGGCATGTACATTTACAATGTCTAAATACAGACTTGTATCTATGCAATTTATGTATACAGACATGTACCTATACAATGTATTTTTACGGACATGTACTTATGTAATGTATGCAATGTATATTTACAGAAATGTACTTATACTATATATATACAGACATGTACCTATGCAATGTATATATACAGACATGTACCGAAACAATATATATTTACAGACATGTATCTATTCAAATTATATATATATAGACATGGACCTATACAAAGATTGTATACAAACATGTACTTATAAATGTATATATACAGACGTGGACCTATACAATGTATAAATATTTACATGTACTTATGTATATATACAGACATGTACTTATTCAATATATATATACAGACATGTACTTATACAATGTATAAATGCAGACATGTATCTATGCAATATATATAGAGAGCTGTGTTTCTGTACAAAGTATATAGGTTCAAAGATAGCTATGAAATGTATATATACAGACATGTAACTATAAAATGCATATCGAAGACATGTATCTATGCAATGTATATATAATGACATGTACCTTTAAAATGTATATATACAGACATATACCAATACAATATGTGTGTGTGTGTATATATACATATATAAAAGTGAACTTCTTCAATGTATATATACAGACATGTACCAACGCAATGTATATACACAGACATGAAGCTATAGAATTGACATATGCAGACATGTATCTATGCAATGGATACAGACATGTAGTTTTACAATGTATATATACAGACATATACCTATGAAATATATATATACAGACATGTACCTAAATAGTGTATATATACAGACATGTCCCTATACTATATATATATATACACAGACATTTATCTATACAATGTCTATAGACATGTATCTTTACAATGTATATATACACATATGTACCTATATAAGATATATATGCAGAAATATATCTATAAAATATATATATACACACAAGTACTTATACTATATATATAAAACCATGCACATATGAAATATATATGTAGAAACGTGTATCTATGCAATGTATATATACAGACATGTATTTTTACAATGTATATATATATAGACATGTACTTCTGGAATGGATATATAAAGACATGTACATATGCAATATATTTATAGAGACATGTACTTATAAAATATATTTATAAAGACATGTACCTATAAAATGTATATAGAGAGATATGTATCTATGCAATATATATATATATATATATATATATATATATATATATATACAGACATGTACCTATGAAAGTATTTAGAGATATATATATATGCAAAGTATATAGACCTCTATTTATAAAATGTATTTACATAGATGTATGTATACAACGTATATATACAAACATGTATCTACACAATGTATATATACATATATTCATACAATATAAATATACAGCCATGTCTCTATGCAATGTATATATACAGACATGTATCTATGCAATGTACATAGACAGATGTGTACCTATATAATGCATAGATACATCCGTATCCATGCAACGTATATGTATAGACATGTATTTATGCAAAGTACAAACACAGAAATGTACTTATAAAATGTATATATGCAGACATGTACTTATACATAGTATTTATACAGACATGTACATATACTATGTACATATAAAGACCCGTTACTATGCAATATATATATCGAGACATGTACCTATACAATGTATATATACAGACATGTATATATGCAGTGTATATATACAGACGTGTACCTATGTAATGTATATAAACAGACATGTATCTATGCAATGTATATATACAGACATGTACCTGTTAAATGTATATATACAGACATGAATGTATGAAAATTATATATATACAGGTATATAAACATATATAAAGTATGTATTAAGAGACTAACCTATACAATGTCTATATACAACCGTGTCTATTAAATGTGTATATACAGACATGTACTTATATAATATATGTAGACAGACATGTACCTACCAATGTATATACAAACATATACAATATTTATAAAGACATATAGCTTTGTAATGTATATATACAGACATATCTATGCAATGTATATATAATATATGTATCTGTGCAATGTACATATACAGACATGTACCTGTATAATATATAGATGTACAGTCATGTATGTATAAAATGTATAGACATGTATCTATTCAATGTATATATACAGAAATGTACTCATACAAAATATATATACAGACATGTACTTATACAATGTGTATATACAGACATGTACCTATGAAACATATATATTCAGACATGTATCTATGCAATGTACCTATACAGATCTATACTTATACAATGTATATAGAAACAAATGCATCTATGCAATGTATATTTACAGAATTTGACCTATACAATATATTTATAGAGACATGTACTTATACAATGTATATATACAGACATATATATATGAAATGTATGTATAGAGACATGTACCTATATAACGTATACAGAAATGAATCTATGCAATGTATATATACAGACATGTACCTTTAAAATGTATATATATATACCTGTACCTATACTATATATATACAGACAAGTACTAATACATTACATATATACAGACACATTTCTATACATTATATATGTAGAGACATGTAGGGATGCAAAGTATATATAGAGACAGTAACCTATATGATGTATATACACAGACCTATGTATGCAACTTAGATATAGAGACATGTATCTAAGCATTGTATATATTCAGAAATGTACATATACAATGTATATAAACTGACCAGTACTTATACAATATATAGAGACATATATCTGTGCAATGTATATAGACACGTTCTTAAACAATGTATATATGCAGACATATAAATATAAAATATATATATACATACATGTACTTATACAGTGTATATATAGAGACATGTATCTATGCAATGAATATATACCGACATTTAGCTTTACAATTTTTTTATACAGACACATACTTATATATTGTATATATACAGGCACATACCTATGCATTGTATATATTGAGATATATACCTATTCAATGTATATATACAGACATGTACCTACATAATGTATATATACAGACATGTACTTATATAATGTTATTATACAGACGTGTACATATAAAATATATAAATGCAGACATGTATCTATGCAATGTATATATACAGAAATGTACCTACATAATGTATATATACATATGTATCTATGCAACGTATATATAAATATTTATCCGTGCAATGCATATATACAGACATATACTTCTACAATATATATATACAGATATGTACCTATACAATGCATGTATACAGTTATGTACTTACACAATGTATATATACAGATATATACCTATAGGATGTAAACTTACAGACATGTATCTATGCAATATATTTATACAGACATGAACTTAAACGATATACAGACATGTTCCTATGCCATATATATAAAGACATATACCTATATAATGTATAGAGATGTATCTATGTAACGTATATATACAGACACTTAGCTATTCAACGTATATATATAAACATGTACTTATACAATGTATATATATAGACATGTATGAATGAAATTTATATATACAGACATGTAGTTATATAATATATAAATACGTGTCTGTACATACACATTGTATAGGAACATGTCTATATAAATACATTGTATAGACACATGTCTATATATAAACATTGCATAGATACATATATGTATATATACATTTTATAGGTACATGTCTATATATATTCGTTACATAGGTATACGTCTGTATACATACTTTATATAGTTACATGTCTGTATAAACTAATTGCATATATACAGGTCTATATATATAGTATAGGAACATATCTGTATATATATTACACAGGTACACGTCTGTTTATATACATTGCATAGACATATGTCTGTATATATATATTGTGTAAGTAAATGTCTATATATATACAGTATAAGTACATTTCTATATATATACGTTGCATAGATACATGTCTCTATATATACATTGTATAAGTACGTCTGGACATATACATTGTGTAAGTACATGTCTATATATATACAGTATAAGTACATTTCTGTATATATACGTTGCATAGATACATGTCTGTATATATAAATTGTATAAGGACATGTTTATTTATATACATTGCATAGGTACATGTGTGTCTATATACATTGTATAAGTACATGACTTTATACGATGCATAGATACATATCTGTAGACATAAATTATATAGGTACATATCTGTATATAAACATTGTATAAGTACATGTCTGTACATATACATTGCATAGATACAGGTCTGTATATATAGGTTGTAAAGCTGCATATCTGTATATAGTACTTGCAGAGGTACCTCTCTATGTATATATTTATAGGTACATATCTGTATAAATACATTGTATAACTACATGTCTTCATATATATATATATAAATATATTATAAGTACAGGTTTATATATATACATTGTATACCGTCATTTCTGTGTATATATATATTGTATGAATACATGTCTGCATATATACATTGCACTGACACGTCTGTATATATACGTTGTATAAGTACATGTATGTATGTATATATTATATGTCTGAATATATACATTGCATAGATACATATTTGTATATATACAATGCATAGGTACATGTCTTTATACCTGTATTTTATAGGTAGATTTCTGTATATTTAAATAGAATAGATACATGTATGTAAATATACATAAGTACATATCTGTAGATATAAGTCGTATAGGTACATGTCTGTATATATACATTGCATAAGTACATCTCATTATAAATAGATTGTATAGGTACATGTCTGTATATATACATTGTATAAGTACATAGTTGTAAATGACTTTATATATACTTTGCATAGATTCATCCATATATATACTGATATGTATATATATATTGTACACATACATGTCTGTATATATACATTTTTTAGGTACATGTCTCTATATATACCTTGCATAGATAAATGTCTATATATAATGTATAAATAGATCTATATGTCCACTTTGTATAAATACATGATTGTATATATACTTTGTATAAATACTTGTCTGTATTAATACATTGTATAGATACATGTCTGTATATATACATTCCATAGTTACATGTGTGTGTATATATACTTTGCATACATACATCTGTATATATACTTTGATATGTATATATATTGCATACATACATATATGTATATATCCATTGTATAGACACATGTCTCTATATCTAAATTTCATACATACATGTCTGCATAAAATATTGTATAGGTAAATGTATTTATATATAGCAGTGCATAGATACATGCCTGTATATTTACAGTGCTTAAATGCATGTGTGTATATATGCTTTTTATAGGTACATGTCTGTATATAACCATTGTACATGTCTCTATATATACATTGTAAAGATAAATGTCTGTATATATACAGTGCAGAGGTACGTGTCTCTATATATTTTGCATAGGTACATGTCCGTATATTTATATATATTGTATAAATACATATGTATATATACTTAGAATACGTGCATGATTTTATATATCCATTGTATAGGTATATGTCTGTATATATACATTGCATAGATACATGTCTGTATATATATAACTTCTATAGGTACAAGTCTCTATATATACATTGCAAAGATACATGTCAGTATAAGTTGCATACATACGTCTATATATACATTTTATACTCTACATATCTGTATATGTATATATTGCATGTATGCAATGTAATGTGTATATATATGCATAGTATACTTTCATGATTCTATATATATATTACATAGATACCTGTGTCTATACATACATTGTGTACGTACGTGCCTCTATATATATAATGTATAAGTACGTGTCTGTATATATACATTGTATAGGTACATTGCTGTATATAAACATTGCAGAGATACATGTCTGTATATACACATAGCATAGATACATGTCTTTATATATACATTCTATAAGAACATGTCTGTATATATATATTGTATATGTATAAGTGTACCTATATACATTGTATTATTACGTGTCTGTATATATACATTACATAGATACATGTCTCTATATACATTGTATAAGTACATGTTTGTATATAGAGATTGCATAGATACATTTGTGTATTTATACCTTGTATAAGTACATGTATGTATATATACATTATATAGGTAAATGTCTTTATATATCAGTTATATAAGTACATGTCTGCATAAATATATTGTATACGTACATGTCTGTATAAATACATTGCAGAGATACATGTCTGTATACATTGTATAGGTACATGTTTATATATATACATTTCATAGGTACATGTCTGTATATATACATTGTATAGGTACATGTCTATATATGAATTCTATAAGTACAGGTGTGTATAACTTCATTGCATAAGTACTTGTCTGTATATATACATTACATAGATCGATGTCTGTATACAATGTATAGGTAAATGACTGTATATATACATTACATATATACATGTCTCTAGATATTGTATAGGTACGTGCCTGTATATATAGAACATATATGTGTCTCTATATATGGACTGTATAGGTACGTACCTGTATATATAGAATGTATAAGTATGTGTCTGTATATATATACATTGCATAGGTAAATGTCTGTATCTATAAATTGCATAGATACATATCTGTATATATACATTGCACAGATACGTCTTTATATATACATTGTATAAGTAATAGTCTGTACATGTATATGTCTGCTTCTATATATTGTAGAAGAACGTGTTTGCGTATATACATTCCATAGATACATGTCTGTATATATAAATTGCACAGGTATATGTCTCCATATATACACTGCTTAAGTACTAGTCTGTATCTATACATTGTAAAGGTACATGTCTTTATATATACATTGCATAAGTACATGTTTGTATATATACATTGTATAGGTACATGTATGTATATATACATTGCGTAGGTACGTGTCTGTACATATACATTGTATAGGCACATGTCTGTGTATATATACTTTGTATAAGTACATGTCTGTACACATTGCATAGATACATGTCTGTATATATACATTGCGTAGGTAGGTGTCTGTACATATACATTGTATAGGCACATGTCTGTATATATACATTGCATAGATACATGTCTGTAATTATACATTGTATAGGTACATGTCTGTCTATATACATTGCATAGATACATGTGTCTATATATTCATTGTAAAGGTACATGTCTGTATATATACATTTCATAAATACATGTCTGTATTTATATATTATATAGGTACATATCTGTATATATACATTTATAAGTACATGTCTATATATATACATTGAACAGATATATGTCTGTATATACACATTGTGTAAGTACATGTTTGTATATATACATTGCTTAGGTACATGTGTGTCTATATACATTGTATAAGAACATATCTGTATATATACATAGCATTGATTCATGTCTGTATATATACATTGTGTAAGTACAGGTCTCTACATATACATTGCCTAGATACCTGTCTGTATATATACATTGCATAGGTTAATGTCTGTATATCTATATTGTTTAAGTACATGAATGTATATATACTTTGTATAGGTACATGTCTGTATATATTAATAGTATAAGTAGAAGTCTGTATATATACATTGCATGGATATGTATCCCTACAGATATAATGTATATGTATCTGGTTTTATATATATATTGTATAGGTACATATCTGTATAGATACATTGTATTGATACATGTCTGTATAATTTAATTGTATAAGTACATGTCTGTATACATTTATATTTCATATATACATGTCTGTATATATGAAGTCTAAGTACGTGTCTATATATACATTGTATAAGACCATGTCCCTATACATATTGTATAACTAGATGTCTGTATATATACATTGTATTGGTACGTGTCTATATATACATTATATATGTAAATGTGTCTATGAATACAATGTATAAGTACATGTGTCTATACATACATTGCATACATACATGTCTCTGTACATATATTGTATAGGTGTATGTATAT
>NW_020799143.1:7784706-7787867 GCF_003259725.1 Athene cunicularia
ATATATACATTGTATATTTTATAGATGCAAGTCTGTATATATACGTCGGTACATGTGTGCCTATATACATCATATAGGTACATATCTATATATACCTTGCATAGATACATATCTGTATGTATACATTGCGTAGGTACATTTCTCTATATATACATTGTATAAGAACATATCTGTATACATTTCATTGATACATGTCTGTATAAATACACTGTATATGTATATGTCTGTATATATGCATTGTATAGGTACATGACTCTATATGTCCATTGCATAAATACATGTCCGTATATACATTGCATACGTACATTTCCGTATATATACATTGCATAAGTACCTGTCTGTATACATATTAATGTACAGGACTGTGTATATACATTGTATAAATACCTATTTATATATAAATTGCATAGATACATCTCTGTATCGATTGTATAGTTAACATGGAGATATATATTGTATACATACATGTCTGTATATATATACTGTGTAGGTACATGTCTGTATATATAAATATTGTTTTAGTACATTTCTATATGTATGCATTACATAGGTACATGTCTATGTATATACACTGTAAAAATACATATCTGTATACATTGCATTAATGCAATGTCTTTGATATACATTGTATAGGTACATGTCTGTATATATAAATTTTATAATTACATGTTTGTACATATATATTGCATAGATACATGTCTGTATATATACATTTTATAAATACGTGTCTGAATATATGCATGGCATAGATAGATGTCTATATATACATTGTGTAGGTACATGTCTGTATATATACATTGTATCGGTACATGTGTGCCTATATACATCTTATAGGTACATATTTATATATATAATTCATAGATACATATCTATATATACATTACATAGGTACATTTCGCTATATATACATTGTGTTAGAACCTATCTGTATAAATTTCATTCATACATGTCTGTATATATACACAGTATATGTATATGTCTGTATATATACATTGTATACGTACATGTCTCTATGTATACATTGCATAGACACATGCCTGTATATATTCATTACATCGGTACATGTCTGTGTACGTGCATTGTATAGGTACATGTCTGTATATATATTGTATAGGTACATATGTGTATATATACACATTATGTATGTACATGTCTGCATAAATAGAATTTATAAGTATATGTATGTATATATACATTGCATAGTTATATGTCTGTATGTATACATTGTATAGGTACATGTCTGTATATACATATATTGTGTAAGTACATTTCTGTATATATACATTGTATACGTACATGTCTGTATGTATATATTACATAGGTACGCTTTTGTATATATACATTGTATAGGTACATGTCTCTATGTACACATTACATAGGTACATGTCTCTATATATCTATTCAATAGATTCATATCTATATATGAGTTGAAGAGATACATGACTGTACATATAAATTATATAGGTACATGTCTCTATGTACACATTACATAGGTACATGTCTCTATGTATACATTACATAGATACATGTCTGTATATATGCGTTGCATTGATACATGGCTATATATATACGCTTCATAGATAGTCTGTATATAAACATTTTATAAGTACAAGTCTTTATATATACATTATGTAAGTACATTTCAGTATATATACATTGTATAGGTACATGTCTGTACATATATATATCATATATACATGTCTGTATATATATACATTCCATAGGTACATGTCTGTATATATACAATGTATAGGTACATTTATGTATATATAGCTTTTATAGGTACATGTCACCATATATACATCTGTATATATACATTGTATAGGTACATGTATATATACAATGCATAGATACATGTATCCATATATACATTGTGTAAATACATGTCCGTATATATATATTGCAGATGTACATTTCTGTATATATACATTGCATAGATACATGTCTGTATATATACATTACATAGGTTCATGTCTGTATATATTATATTGTATATGTACCCGAATGTATATATACATTGCATAGATAACATGTCTGTATATATACACTGTATAAGTACACGTCTGTATATATATAGTGTATAGGTACATATCTGTATAAATACATTGCATAGATACATTTTTTTGTATATATACATTGTATAGGTATATGTTTGTATACATACATTGCTTGGGATCATGTATGAGTATACATTGTATAAGTACATCTCTGTATACATATATGTTATAGGTACATTTCTCTATATATACATTGTATAAGTACATGTCAATATATGTACACATTTTATAAGTACAAGTCTGTATATATACATTTCATAGGTACATGTCTGTATATATATATTTCATAGGTACATGTCTGTATATTTACATTGTATAAGTACATGTCTGTATGTATATACATTCTATAAGTACATGTCTCTATATACATTGCATAGATATATGTCTGTATGTATTCACTGTATAAGTGCATGTGTGTATATATACATTTTATAGTTACATGTCTGTATATATACATTTTATAGGTACATGTCTGTATATATACATTGTGCACAGATTCATATATCTACACCAATATTGTATATGTACATATCTGTATATATATATATATTGTGTAAGTACATGTCTGTGTAGATACATTTTATAAGGACACGTCCATATATATACATTGTATATTTTTGTAGATACAAGTCTGTATATACGTCGGTACATGTTTGCCTATATACATCCTATAGGTACATATCTATATACATTGCATAGATACATATCTGTATATATACATTGCGTAGGTACATTTCTCGATATATACATTGTATAAGAACATATCTGTATACATTTCATTGATACATGTCTGTATAAATACACTGTATATGTATATGTCTGTATATATGCATTGTATAGGTACATGACTCTATATGTCCATTGCATAAATACATGTCCGTATATACATTGCATAGGTACATTTCCGTATATATACATTGCATAAGTACCTGTCTGTATACATATTAATGTACAGGACTGTGTATATACATTGTATAAATACCTATTTATATATAAATTGCATAGATACATCTCTGTATCGATTGTATAGTTAACATGGAGATATATATTGTATACATACATGTCTGTATATATATACTGTGTAGGTACATGTCTGTATATATA
>NW_020799143.1:7787917-7788976 GCF_003259725.1 Athene cunicularia
ACGTCTATATATACGTTTTATACATACATGTCTGTATATATACACTGTATAGGTACATATCTGTATATATACATGTCACAGATAATTGTCACTATATATACAATATATTGGTAAATATCTGTATATATATTGCATACGTATATGTGTGCCTATATACATTGTATAAGAACATGTCTGTATATATACTTTGTATAGGAACCTGTCAATATATATATGTTGTATAAGTACATGTCTGTTTAAATACATTATATAAATTCATGTCTGTATATATACATATAGCTACATGTATTTGTATATATTGTAAAGGTATATGTCTGTTTATATATATTGTATAATTACATGTCTGTAAATACACATATTATAGGTACATGTCTGTATATATACATTGTATCGGTACATGTGTGCCTTTATATATCTTATAGGTACGTATCTATATATACATTGCATAGATACATATCTATATATACATTACATAGGTACATTTCGCTATATATACATTGTGTTAGAACCTATCTGTATACATTTCATTGATACATGTCTGTATAAATTCGCTGTATATGTATATGTCTGTATATATACATTGTATATGTACATGTCTCTATGTATACATTGCATAGACACATGCCTGTATATATTCATTACATCGGTACATGTCTGTGTACGTGCATTGTATAAGTACATATGTATAGGTACATATGTGTATATATACACATTATGTGTGTACATGTCTGCATAAATACAATATATAAGTACATGTATGTATATATACATTGCATAGATATATGTCTGTATGTATATATTGTATAGGTACTTGTCTGTATATACATATATTGTGTAAGTACATTTCTGTATATATACATTGTATACATACATGTCTGTATATATATATTACATAGGTACCTTTTTGTAAATATACATTGTATAGGTACATGTCTGTATGTATATATGTTATGTAGGTACATGTCTCTATATATCCAATAGATTCATACCTGTATATATGAGTTGAAGAGATACATGACTGTACATATAAATTATATAGGTACATGTCTCTATGTACAC